>NC_061117.1:31437939-31456803 GCF_002878395.1 Capsicum annuum | reverse complement strand
ATTTATATATATAACATAAATAGGGATAAAACAATAACTTAGTGTATCCTTATTGGGTTATCGATTTAACCGATAACCCAATAAGCTAAAATCAAAATCGAATCATTTACCCAATAAATTTTTTTTATAAAACCAATAAAAAATCGTTAACCCAATAATATTTTTATCGGTTTGGTTTATCGATCGATTCGGTTTTTGCACATCCCTATTCGAAGGTCCTTGAATTCAAGTACAAGTAAAGATTAAATTCATCAAATCCACAAATCAAGTTCAAATTCAATATCAAGCTTGAAGCTCTTAAATTTATATTTGAATAGGCGAATCAGAAGATTCATAGAGATTATAACACTCATATATTAAAATCAATAAAATGATTGTTTCAATATTTTTTATATCGATTATTATTTTTTCGAATAGAATTTTATTATCTGACAACAACACTTTAACATAATTATTTTAGATAGCAAAAATAACAACACTTTGATAAAAAATCAGATTTTATGCACTTTTGTTCCTTTCTTTTCATCCCTTTTAAATTTTTATCTGTCTTACTTTACATATTTTATCTCCTATAATTTAGCATTCAACTTCAACGCATATTCAAACAATTTCTATTTTTATATTTATATTGTTATTTTTTCACTCTTCATTCGATCTCATCTAATTTCTTTAATTTCGATTATGTTTCAATCAGATATGGACATTACTGGAGTTGTCATCAGAGTAATCGTTGCTGATTGACAAAAGGTTATTGTTGGTTCATGGTTGTTGTGGTTGTTCGTCGGAGTTTCAGGTTTGCTACTCATTGATATTGAAAGCATTTTCAGTGGAGTTGAAGTTTATTATGGTGTTGGATTTCATCGAAAAGAAAAATAAGTTATGTTTGGTCAAAGCACGGAGCTTCACTATTAATGATGGGTCTCAAGAAAAGAGCATGATAAAGAAATAAATTGTTGTGGTGGTGAAGGTCATTGAAGAAAATGGGGAAAGGAAGAGGTTGGAGGTTGTTTAGTGGTGTTGTATATGTATTTTATATATGTATTTAATGCCAATAAAGTCTGAATTTAAAGTTGATTATGTATTTCATAACAAACAAATGAATTTGTATATGTATTTCACAGAATGATAACAATGTTTAAAGAATCTATATATTGTATATGTATTTGATGTCCTAAACATAGTTATGTATTTTGTATGTAAATAAAGCCTGAATTTTGCAATTGTATACATATTTCAAAACAAATAAATGAATTTCTATATATTTCAAAGAATGATGACAATGTTTACAGAGTTTATATATTGTATATGTATTTCATGTCATAAAAGTAGTTATGAAATATGTATTTGAAAACATAAGAACAGTTTCGATTTGGTAAATACATATTTTATGCAAACAATACATGTATCAAACAACTCTTTAATCATATAGATACAAATGATATTTATTTATATATAAATGCAAATGATAAATTTGACATATAAATACAAATAATTTATATAAAATATATTGATGGATACCAAAAAATATAAAATACGAAGTACAAAAAAAAGTAGAAAGAGAAAATGTAAAATAGAAAAAAAATGAGAAAGAAAAAATAAAAAATACAAATAAGGTGAGAAATGTAAAAAATTAAAATATAAAATACAAAAGAAATAGAAAAGAGAACATGAAGAGAAAGAGAAGCTAGAGATAGCAGAGAGAGAAAATTTTCCTTTTAAAAAACAAAAACAAAAAGTAGACCAGACTATTTATTAAAGAAAAAATTATCCCCTATAATATTATTAGATCTAAAATAACAAATTTTAGTAACACTTTTAGATAATTGCATTAATAGGAATTTAGTTAAAAGTTATAACAACTTATTAAAAGATATATTATTTTAATTGTATTTTTAAAATCAGTTCCACATTTATAGAGTTGTAATCAATATACCCTTAAATTGTGTATTGATAATTATGGTAAATATATATTATTTTTTATTTAAAAGATTGCACACTTTTATCAGATAACTTTATTGAAAGAAGATTACGTGTAAATTAAATTAATATTTCGAAAAAGTATTTGAATCACCTCTCTCTATCTCTCTCTCTCTCTCTATCCATTCAAATACTCAACCTTTCAAAACTTTATTGAAAATTGTTTATCCATTAACTTACTCAGATAATATTCATACTCTTCCCTTGAAAATATAAGATTGAGAAAAAAGTAGGTTTTATATAATATTCATCTTCTTCATTGAAAAAAAAGTGGGTTTCAGATAATAAGCATTTTATTTCCAAAAAAATACAAAATTAATCTTTCATATTATTTTTACAGATTTTTTAAATTATCAATGCATGTACAATTTTTGTTTCATAATAATAGTTATTCTTGTGTGTGTAAAAAATATTTGATTGTTGATTTTTTTAGTTCAAAATCTGTATAAATTATTTATACAAATTGTATGCTTTTTTTTTAGTGTGTTTGCAAAAGATTTGAAGATTTTCTTGATACAGTATGTAATAACATATATTTCCTTGATACATTATGTTATTACTTAAACTATATTTTTGTTGCAATAATCAACAAATCGTCTTCCAACTATCAAAAGCTAAATATTGTTGTATTTTATGTTCTTATTTTTGTATTTGTAAATGTATGTGGGAGCGAAAAATATATAGTCATTGGACATCATACATTAAGGTTGATGTTTTTGATGATCTTATGTTAAGATGGAAAAAGGAGCACTTTGAAAGGTTTGAAAATTCTCCGTTAGGACATTTTTTGAAGATGCAATAGCTTAAAGTGCAGTTTAGTCCCGAAAATGTATGAAATTTGAATGATTATAAAGTGCACTTTTTGATGATTTGTATGAAATTTGTATGTGTGCCAGTTTAGTCCCGAAAATGTATCCTATGAATGTTAACAATTAACATACCGTTAACACCAATCAATTTCAACACTTAAACGACCACAATCGTTTTTCTACAAAACGACCTTAACAATTAACATACCATTAACATTCCATCTTCCTCCATACATAACAAGAAGTGAATGTACCCTTTCACCGTTCATTAATTTGATCAACTTCAAAGATATAACTGAAGTTGTTTAAGAAGAATAAACGAAAAATTGATAGAAATTGAAATTTCGTAAGATGAGAACAGAAATACGTTTATGGTAAGTATGTTTAAGTTGGTAATTAATTATATGAAAATTGTTTATTGAGATATTTAAGGTGATGAAGATATCTGACAATAACTGACATCCCTATTTTTGGGATATAAGAATCTTTTTTTTCATATATATAATTGATATTTTTTTTAATTAAAAGGAAAAAAAATATTTTTATTTTTTATAAGATTTTCTATAACTTGAAAAAATAAAAATTATGCTGTAAGTTGTAATTTCCTATCTAATAATTTTTTTTTCCTTTATTAAAAACAAAAGAGAGATGTACAAAATGGGGATCAATTACCGAATCTCGATCTTAGATGACCTTGATCCAGCAATAGGCCCAAAACCAAATATCTGCAAAAAGCTAAAAAAACAAAAAACAAAAAGGAAACAAAGCAGGCACTTTGGATTAAAAAGGACTCCCAAGTTGTCCAATTAAGTAGAAGTCCTCCAAATATTTTAAATTAGGTGGGAGGGATAACTTTTTTTTTTTTTAAAGTTTTTTTGTCCCAACAACTTGTTCCAATTGTAGAACAGCTTTGGTAGAGTTTCGACAACTTTGCGAAATTGTTCAACAACTACCAAAGTTGTTCAACAACTGCGCAAGTTGTTCAACAGCTAGGCGCAGTTGTTCTATAACTGCGACAAGTTGTTCAACAACAACGCGAAGTTGTTCAGATAACTAATGTAGTTGAGGGTCTCCCCTCATGAGCTAACTTTTGAGATTGAGTTAGGCCCAAGGTCTATTTCTTTATCATGGTATCAAAGCCAGGTCCATCCAGTTCATTGTTTCCGATGTTGGGCCC
This sequence comes from Capsicum annuum, assembly GCF_002878395.1. Classification (NCBI taxonomy): domain Eukaryota; kingdom Viridiplantae; phylum Streptophyta; class Magnoliopsida; order Solanales; family Solanaceae; genus Capsicum; species Capsicum annuum. The sequence continues at coordinate 31,452,840 of NC_061117.1, read as the reverse complement.
CCCGTCTTATATTGTCACGCTCCAGATGGCCAGTCCTGGGCGTGCAAGAGTGTTGGAGTTTTACATCAGTGGGTTAAAGAATCTTTGGTCTCCTTATATGGTCTTGGACAATCCTCCTCTCATGAGCTAACTTTTGAGGTTGAGTTAGGCCAAGGTCCATTTCTTTATCAAAATCTTCTTTCCCTAATATTAAAATTACCATTTTGATATTTTATTATCTGTAGATTAGGAGTCTGATTTTATCCATGATTAGAATAGTTTTAGCTTTTCGTGGTATTTCCTGTACTGTAGAATATGATATAGGTTGTGTTTGGTATGATGGAAAATATTTTCTATGAAAAATGTTTTCCTGAAAAATAAGTTGGTTTTCTACTTATTTTCTCATGTTTGGTTGGTGAGTGAAAAATATTTTTCAGAAATATATTTTCTAATGTTTGGTTGGTGACTGACAAAATAATTTTTAGAAAATACTACTAACTGTTAACTAATATATCACTGTCTAAACTAATTTAAATATAGCAAATAATATTAATATCGAGTATTAAGATATTACAAGTTACTAAATTTTAAACAATTACTAATTAGCAAACATAGGAGACACTTTTCAACATTTTATCAGGACAATCTCAAGATATACAATTGAACGACGAGCTTATTCAACCTTGTGAAACAAGCTGCAACGATGACAAAATGGAATATGCAATTAGCAAAAGTAACATAGGTAAGTCTTCCTCTATGTACATGGAACTAACAATACATTCAACGAATATTGAAAACAAGGAAAAATTCGGACTTCAATATTTTTTATTTCAAGCAGTGAAAAATTAAAGCAAAGTACAGTGAAAAATATTTCTGAGTAATGTGAATTTTTTTGAGTAATATGAATTTGAGTGTTGTTGAAGTGGGGAGAAGAGGAGTGGGGGCATAAAAGTCACATTTGTCATTTTCTGGAAAATAACTTCTTTTGGCCCATGAGGGAAGTTATTTTTCCTCAAATAGAGGAAAATAAGTCATTTTTGAAAATATTTTTCTAATATTTTAGTATAACCAATCAAGAAAAAATAAGAAAACATTTTTCAGAAAACATTTTCCATCATACCAAACACACCCATAATGTTCATCCTGATGTTGTATGAAATATTGTAGAATAAAAATAGAGAAGATCAAGGATAAATTTTTTTAATATTTTCTTTTCTTTGTAATTCTTCTATTTGAAAATGAAATCTTCAATTAATAGATAGATGTGATTTACTGTAGTTGAAACTATTATTTTTTTTTAAGGGGCTTGGGTGCTTACTAATTTGTATATACACTTTAACATAAAAAGGTCATCAAATATAAAGACAAGTTGTTATTTTGGATGATTAGCAATTTATTGATACAAATTAGTCAAATACATGATTTTTTATTTTTTTTAATCAAATTAAACACTTCTTTCAATTTAAACCTTTAACATCGCATTTAATTTAACTATTTGTTAACTACATGGTTAGAATTTAATAGTTCTCAATTTATTAAATATGTAGTCTACAACTTGATTTATTACTTTTGGTCGCGTAATTAAGAAAACCCACTTCATGAACTATCACTAATAACTTTTTTCAATGGGTTGAGTTAAAAAATATCCTAAAATTGATTGATTTTGATATTTTATCCCTTATAAAAAAGTCTTACAAAAATGACCTTTCTGTGCAGTTGTCTTGATTTTCTTACCTCACATAATAAATTTTACCCATAAAGCAGACATTATAAATCTTATCCATAAGACAGATGTTCATGACATTTTCAAGCGAATGAACCTACACAACTGACTAGAAGTTTTACCATTATAGACAAATTTAAAATTTTGATATGTTGCTCACAAGGTAGACGATTTAACTCTTGCCTATAAAACAGACTTTTATGAAGTTTTAAGACAATAAACTTGTACAATTAATCAGATGATTTGCCTTATAAGCAAAAGTTAGAATGTAGATATGTTGCTTGTAAGGCAAACGTTCAAAATATTTTATGGTAGTGAACCTGCTCAATTGACCACAAGTTATGTCTTATAAATAAACGTTAGAACTTATTTATGTTAGATTTTTTGCCCTGATTTTCTTACCACATTTCAAGTTTTATTTTTCTTAGAAGGAAAATAAAAATAATACCATAATTTTTTATTTTTTTTTCATATTTGGCTAACCTCTTTGGAAATGTTTTGAAACTCTATAAATAGACCTCCCGCGAGAACACAGTAGCATCTACAATGTAGTTACTAAAGAGTCTTGTTTAGAGGAAGGTTTTTTCCACAATCGTTTGGTCAAATTATATTAATAATATTTTTTTTAGTATGTTTTTTTTTGTCATCTTATCTATCGTTTCTATGATTTGCAAATTTTAAGCTTCTGCATGACGCTCTCTCAATTTCAAATCCAATAATTTATATAGATGAAAATTCAAAATCATATACTTTGTGGATAAAAAATTAAAATCAGAATTTGAAGGGACAAAAATTTAAAATCGAATACTTCGGATAGACTAGATGCAATTCCTGTTCTCCAACAGCTGTAAAATCTATGGGAATATCAGAATTGGTTGCTGATGCTACTATAAATGACTGCCAGTTTCTTCAATCTTATTTGTTTTGGTTTTATTTCAAATTAATCCAATTTCTAGAAAGTTTTCCGGAAGTGAATTTTAACTTTAAATTATCATCTCTACCTATGTGGCAAACTCTGGAAAGTTTTAATATAAGTAGGAGGGATTTACCAATCTTCCTGGCGTAGAGCATGCAGGACTTGAACTCAAATACATTATCTATAATATATATTTATAGTTTAGATTTATAATCTATAATTTATAATCTATCTATCTATCTATCTATCTAATATATTAAAAATGTGAAAACTTTTAGAAAAATGATTCAATTTTTTTTTTCTTCATGAAAGTACTCAGCAATAGATAAAATAGTTTTTCACCCTTTTTTCTCAAATTATTATTTAATTTATTTATTGCAATACCCTGTACTTTTTCTAGTTTAGTTTAGCTCCTAGAATGTCAAGGGTTAACTTTGAATAACTCTTGATATATGTAGAATTTTTCAGTTATAGACCCACCAAGCTGTAGATAATTGAACCAACTTTTCAACGATACCAATTTCGCCTTAATTCGATACTCGGTTGATAAGTTATGACGTTTTTAGTAAAACAGTATGGCATTTCGACAGGCATCGTGTCACGGTGAAGGACAAAATTGTAATTGTCCGATTCCAGTGAAGCACCGCGATTCGCCCGCGTCGCGGTGAGGTCACAGTTCCCGTTTGTCAATTTCCAGCAGCTCACTGTAATGGTACCGCATCGCGGTGATGGCCTAAATGACATTTGTCAATTTCAGTGGCTTACCGCGATAGCCCCGCATCACGGTGAAGTTTCAGTTCGCAACAGTCCTTTTTCTAGTAAGCTACCGCGATAGTGGCGCGTCGCGGTGGGGCCCAAAATTGAAATTTCCAGTTTCTGAACTTAAATTTTTTAAGGGCAATCTAGTCTTTTCCTCAGCCCCCAATTCGTGAATAACACTGAATTAATCCTATCCCAACCATTATATGCTCACTTTTAATCAACTTCCTCTCGAAGAAAATCCTAGAACTCAAAACTTAATCTCCCAAAAATTCAAATTCCACCATTCTTTCTCCAAGGAAACTCAAAATTAAAGGTTACCAATTCAAGATAATCAAGAATCCATCTTGAAGAGCACAAATAGGAATTCAAAATCAAGTGTTCTCATTAATTGCATCAATTAAGGTATGTGAAATTTTTCTACAAGGATAATCCTTTCATCCTTGTGCCCAAAATTAGTTTTTGAAGTTAATTTTATATAAATTTACATGAGTTTTGAATTAGGGTTCATACCCAATATTGCTAGTTGAAAGATTATGAGATTTGAAGTGATTTAGATGATGAATTTGTATGTTTAATTTCATATTTTCATGCGTATGACAGAAATTTTCATATTTTGAGATGAATTAGCAATACTTATATTATCAAGCATGAATCTTATGATACTTTGACATGCATTTGATGCATGGGTTGTTAAGCTCTAGTTGTATGTTGATATTTCAAGAATGACTATACTTTAAGCATCCTATGATTAATTATTTTCAGATTTTGATATAGACTTGATCTTTTGATCTCAGTTTAGACTTAGAATCCACCTTACAGTTTCAGTTACAGATTTAACTAATAGATATACAGTTGGTTTTCATTATAAATCATTAAACTAGTTTTAAAGTAGATTTCCAACAGAATGAGCATACAGATTAAAGAGAGTAGTATTTAGCACCGAGTTGGGTATGTTCACATGCCTCAGAACTACGAACCAACGTAGGTTCAGATTATTCTCATTTCTATATGAATGACAGTTACAGATGTGATCACTTAGATTAGGTTATACTCCTTGACAAGAGTATGACACCTCTCCCCAACATGAGATTTTTCCATAAGGGAACTAGAAGTTGAACACTATGATAGCTCATATGATGTATGTCGGTTAGAAGAACCTCCCTAACAGTAAAGACTTGCAGAATAGTTTTAAAAGTATTTCCCTACAGCTTACAGAAAAGAGTAAAGAATAACAGAAAAACTTTTAGAAATCTAAGTGTAAAGGCTCACAGATTTATTTAGATATTGCTTTACATGTGACATCAGCTATGAAGTTTCAGATTTCATATTACAGATATAAAAGTCAGTTCTTTCTACACTTAGACAACATAATTTAAAGACAGAATACCAGTACAACTTTTAGAAGCTAAATGCTATGACTCACTAGATTTATGCAGCATGTTTTGTTATTCATGATTATGATTTAACACTTTCAGACATTCCAGCTTATGTGAGTCATCTACATTTAGCATGCATTATTTTACAAATTATGATGATGTTGAGATATTGTTTTACTTGTGCATTCACCCTTATATACTCAGTACAATCCAGAAGTGCTGATCTACATATACGTCTATGTGCTACATTGTCTCATAATGTAGGTTCAGGTGCTCAGTTTCAGCAGCGTGAGTGATTTCGAGTATCTCCATCTACATCCCGATAGTTGGTAAGTCCTCATAGTTCGGGGACTTAGTCATTCAGTTTTTCATCTTATTAGTATAGATGATTCAGTATTTTCAAATAGTTCAAGTTAGCTGGGGTTTGTCTCAGTGACTCTCTAGTATTAGTAGTAGAGGCTTGTCAGACTGTTAGATTATGATTTAGATTTTCAGTTGATTGATTAGAAGATTTTCAGTTGATTGATCAGACTCTTGAGTTTAATATTTTCAGATATTATGTTCAGATAATTTCAGTTTAGCTCATACAGAATTCCGCATTTTAGCTTGATTATATATCTATACTTCCCTATTATGAGTTTTAGATTCAGTAGATGACTTACAGGGTTAGCTTAAGACTGCTCGTAGTCTTGAGCACCATGTGACGTCTCGAAACCTGTTTTCGGGGCGTTACGTTTATAATATTGACTCCTAAAATATATGGAATCATGACTTTAAAATATTTGGTAATACTTTTTTCTATATTAGGAGTTCTAAAATATATGATAAGAGGTAAATTTTAATTTGTACTTTGACTAGATTTATTTTGTTGGATTCACTGTATATATTTATTATAAACTAGATTAGTGTATGTGTGTTGCATGTGTGTCAAGCGTTTTTTAATAAAAGTAATAGTAATATATGTTTTGGTATTCTAATTAATGAATTATAGTAAAATATACAAACAATAACAACAACATACCTAGTGTAATCCCACAAAGTAAGATCTGGGGAGAGTGGATTGAACACTGTACCACTATGTGAGAGGTAAAGAGGTTGTTTCAGATAGACCCTCGACTCAAACAAAAAAAAATGTCAAAGCAGTATAGAGAAAGAAATACGAGAAATAAAGACATTCATGACAAACAATCTGACAAATTATCCTAAACAGTGGTAAAAATAAAATATAATGGCAATCAAAATGTAAAATCCACAATTAAAAATTAAAATCGAAAGACTAGAAACTATAAAAGAAATATGACTCATAGTATGACTAATAGAAAAGAAGAATAAGAGATACAACACTCAATTATCTAATGAACTTTATACACTAATTCGTCACCTTCATAACTTCCTATCTATGGTCATGTTCTCTGTAAGATGAAGTTGCGTATTTTCCTATCTAATAACGTTTTCCAATACTTCTTTGACCTACCTTTACCCCCTTTAAAGTCATCAATAGTCAACCTCTCGTAACTTCGCACAGTTGTATCTGCATTATCCTTATTTGAGTTTTAGCTCCATTATACGCGTCCTGGATCACCTTACTATACACCACATGTATACATTTATCCTCCAAACATCTCCATATAACCTTCTTGAGACTTTGTCGTAAGGCTTTTTCAAGTTAATGAACAGTATATGCAGATTTTTCTTCCTCTATTTGTGCTGCTCCACTAGTCTTTTTACAAGGTGAATGACCTTTGTAGTCGAGCGTCCCAACATTAAACCAAACAAGTCCAGAAAAATAGTCGCATCCTTTTTTACTCTCATCTCTACCACACTTCCTCAAACTCTAATAGTGTAGTTTAATAGCTTGATATTCTTATAAATGTTGCAATCTGGATGTCACCCTTGTTCTTGTACAGCAGAATCATCTTACTCCACCTCCATTCTTTAGACATTTTTATCGTCTCAAAAACAACATTAAACAACCCAATAAGCCACTTTTACAGTTGTATTTCAGTAAATTCAATAAGATAAAATAATGTTCTAGCTGCCTTGAAAAAAAGATTGTTAACATATATTTTAGGACTTCTTATATTAATTTTTTAAATACCTTTTACTATACATTTTTTATACTTAAAAAAGTATTTTGGTATATGCCCGAAAACAAACTCTCAACCATAAATCTACATTATATATGAGCATAATAATATAACACAACTATTATCACAAGTTAACAATAATATAAAGAATTATGGTAAAGTTGTTAACAGTCCAATGAGAAGTGATTATAAGTTAAATCTGCAATATCCAAATTCAAATTTAGTGGTTTCACTATTACTTAGTTAATGTTCAAAATTTAAAATTATTTTGACTAATAAAAATTATCAAGAAAAAAATGAAATAAAAATGGTCGCGGCGTATGATTTTTTGGCTACTTTTATTCTCTTCTTTACTAAATCACATCAATTGATTTGTGTATTGACTTACTTCCCAATTAAATTTTTAAAAAGCGAGGAAATAGTAGTAATAGGAATTTAGCCAACAATATAAAATTACAAATCATCCTATTATAGAATATTTTTTTACTATGATGTAATTACACTTAACCTTGATAGAGAGTCCATTTTCATTGATTTTTCCTTAAAAAAGAGGGTCCTACATGATTTTTTTCAACTTTCATAAAAATCTTGTCAATTTCATACTTTTTTTTCTTCCACAATTTTGTCTCAATTAATGCCCCTATATTTTTTTTTCTTTTTCATATGTTTTATAGCTTTTTACGATTTTAACATAGTAAACAAAGTTCTTTGAGTAATTTATTTATTTCAAAATCCACGAACGCCACGATCCAAATCGGGGCTGCCGTGAGGTATCCCAAAATAACCAAGGCATGTGATGACCTCTAGCCATATCTCAAGAGTAAAATAGTAATGATAAAAACTGGAATCAACCAAGCTAATAAAAGAAATATATAACTCAAAAGAAAGTTTAAGATTCAAAACTAAATCCACAACGATACCCCAACATTGTCAACAAAGCCTCTAATTTGAAGAACACCGATTAAGTTGGGACATGCCCTCGACTATAACAAAAGAAACTCAACAGTACTATAATAATAAATGAAAACTACAAGAGAGATCAGGCCTTTCGAAAGATAGACGGCTCACCACATCACAGTTAAGCGATCGGGATGTCAAACCACCTGACGTTGCACAGGGTCACCAAAAACGCCCTCGAAATTTACATCATGAAAAAATATGGCATCCAAAAATTATCAGTACGACGAGTACTAACATGTAACCCAAGAAAAGAGATAAAATGTGTATGCATTAACCAAAACCAATCGCAAATCACATGAACATCAACTATATATATATATATGTGTGTGTGTGTGTGTATATATATATATAACAGGATGTCAAGATCGGGGTAAGGTACAAGTTACATGAACATTTAAAATTTAAGCCTCAACTATATAGCTTTCACCATCATCTACTGAATCATAGGTAGTATGAGTCATCTAGTTACCGACGGGCTATATGGGTCTGGTACTCTCCAATCGACGGGGTCTTAGTCCACGTTGACCGCAAGTGCTGAGACTAGGCCAATGTCACAATGAACTAAAGCCACCATATATATTATCCTCATATCAAGGACACAATCTTATCGTCCAATTAAGGTATGACAATTCTATGACGGCAAACATAAAGTTTGGAGCGTCAGACACGGAGACTTACGCCTTTACAGTGAGCTATATAATCCCCTTTAAAGCTCAATTAAAATACTTTTCATATAACATTAGTAATGGAGTGTTTTATTAGACATATTCATATTTGTATTGTCATACCAAGACTTGCAAGCCATTCATATCATGTTAAAACATTATCATAAACATCATTATCTTCTTAACTCCATCATTCAAAATCACACTCACGTTCATCATTACATTGCATGAAAATCTCAAACAAGTCATAAAGTACAATACATTCGATATTTCAAAAGATGGGTTAAATCATGTAAAATCTTTATTTAAAAATCAAGTTACTAATGTGGGTAAAGGTTCATGTCCCTAACATCATACAAATTTCATAATCATTGTGAATAACTCAATTTGTCAAGTCTGCCATTAGCATGAGACTCATATTCATTTCACGATCCACCATTTAAATCATGAATGAACCATTAAAACAAGAAAAAATAATTCAATTGATTAACAACTCAAAAATCCTAAATCCTACTTTAATCAATCATTCAAAACACTTAAACAACAATTGAATTAATGCGATAATACAATATTTAAATTATGGAGTGTCCAACATGCCTGAAAGATGAAAGAATTCGAAGAGAATTTGAAGTTTAGAATCTGGGCTAGTGAATTCTTGTGAAAGCCCTTGTATTTTCTTGATTTAGAGGTTGAAGAGGAGAAGAGCAATGTTAAAAGTGAAAACTGATAAATAGTAGGAATTAAAAAGTTATTTTAATTCATTTAATAGAGCAAAGGACCAAAAAGTTCTTTCACCAATTGAAAAAAAACTGAGCAAATTTTGTCCAGCAGTGCGGCACGTCGCTATTGCAGAGCTAGACAACATGCCACGTCACTTTCGTGGAGGTTAGGTGGTGTGTCACGATTTTATTGCGGAGGCTCACTAGTTCGGGATTACGAAATGACCCTGAACGCTTTTTGAAACTCTTCCAAAACGTTTTCATTGACATCTCTTATCATGATTCAAGTAAAAAATTATCATTTAGCATAAGGAGGGTTCGAAATAAAATAGTCGCAAATTTATGGGGTCTTACAATGACAAGCTCTTGTGTGTATTAAGTATTAGTTTACTAATTATTTTTTTATATTGTTGCAATTTTTCTTTAATTTTTTTATTATAGTCAAAAGAAAGTGAAGAAAAAAGTAAGTAAAGTCAATTTTTTTTTTTTTCAAAATTAGACCTATGATAGATAATTCAAACATTAAATTTTATGTTTTTTATTAAAATGTTCTAATGTCTTCTTCTAGTTTAGTATACGTGTGTTGCATATGTAAATCACGTTAAGCTGTTAATCATTATAAAAAGTATATATAAAAAAGAATAAATTATTAAAAAATAACAATTGACTTTAATCAAAATATAATATTTTATTCTTTGATTTCGAAAATGAAACTCGATGTGTTGTTTGTAAATTGCATATAATAATTTCATCTTTGCAAGTTGATATATTTACAATCCTATTTTGCTCATTTTGTAAAAATTTTGGATAGATAACTCCTTTCTACTTACCAATTTATTCATTCTTATTGTACAACTTTTTCATGAGCTTGTTCTTTATCATTTCAAGCATGAGTACTATAATTAATTTGTCTCATAAATCATGTATTTGCAAATTGTAACAGTGTCAATAATAATTATGCCTAAGCCATTAAATAGTACAAAAGATCAAGTTATTAAGGATCTATTGAATACATATCACATTTGTTATGTGTTTCGAATAATGCTCTAGTCTATGTTTCGAATGACCTTTCAGGATGATCAAACCATTTTCTTCCATCTTTGTCTTCTTGGTCAAGTTGTTCCTTGCATCGCTAAAACATCACCTTATTACTTTTCCTTGTTACCAACCACATTAAGTCCTTTAACATTAGATACACGGGATAAGGTAGAACATTCTATGATTAAGTTTGACACTAAATTTATACCATATTTGGTTGATGGTATAAATTTAGTTTGAAACTAACTTATACTATCAACCACAAATAATACGAATCTAATACCAAACTTAGTCATGCGATATGTGTAGAAGTGTATTCATTGACAATTAATGCAGAAAAAGGAAAAGTAAATGTATGTGGAGAAATGAATCCAAGCTTTTCAAGAGAACATACATGTTTGTATCTTTATAAACAAAAAAGATAATAAATAACAAATTTAAAAAGCAAAAATATAGCAAAAACACAAGGCTGGAAAGATGTACTGGGAATTAGCACTCCAAGAAAATATACAATTTGCTAATAGCAATATCAATGAAATTCAACGTGATTGAATTTCTTATACCCTTCATGGCATGCTATATGAATACTTTTGAAGGGGTCGGACATGCTCATAATTAGCATGTTCGAGAAACAGCTTGCAAAATATCATATATATTATATTTATGAATCATTACAAATAAAAATCAGAGAAAATTGCTCAATTAGCAATTATCTAACAAAAAAACATGATCATTTATTATTTTCAACTTTAAAAACATGCTAAAATCACAAAAGAAAATTTTTTAATTAGCAATTGTCCATCCAAAATACATGATAATTCATTTTTATAAATATAAAAATCATATTAAAATTTTAAAAAATTTAATTCAGATCACAAACAAATTTATTTCTTCAATCTAGATACTACCAATATTTTCAGAAAAAGACTTTTTAATTCATATTGTCTATTAAAGATACGTGATATTTTATTATTCTAAACATCAAGAATATACTAAAATTTTAGAAAACTTAACTCAAATCACAAGTAAATTTGTCTCTTCAATCTTAAGATATATCAAGATTTCACAAAAATAAAAAATCTCAATTAACAATAGTCTATCAAGAATAGATGATAATTTATTTATTATAAACTTTATAAATTTATTCAAATTTAAGTTTTATTTACCTCAAATTACAAAAAAAATTCTCTCTTTAATCATAGATAGTATCAAGATTTCAATTGATAAGAAAATTATGTACCTAAACATGTTTTTCTCCTTCACAGCGCAATTTTGGTACCTACAAAAATAAAAATAAAAAAAAGTAAGTGACTTGAAAATCTCATAATACAACACTGAAATTTAGTTAAAAAAGCAATCACGGACTTGAGGTAACAATCAAGAAAATCCAATTTTGGTTTTTATATATATGCTAATTTTATAAGCAGGTTTTAATTTTATTATCACCAACTTCAAGATGGTTTAATTGTTTGATTTTAATGCTATTACTAAGTTTAAAAAAAAAAAAAGAGAGAGAAAAATAGAATTCATGAGGACCTTTCACTTGGTAAAGAATATTTTTCATCTGTTTTTCTTACGATATATTTTAGGATCCCCTTTTCACATACACAAGGAAAAAAAAAATCTGTTAACATTAGTTTCACAAATATTTTATTCTTACCATATATTTTAGGATTCTTAAATTTTATAATAATTAAATGATAATTTGAGAAAAATAGTAAAAAGATGATTTTGTGAGTTTTTTAATGAATGACACAAAGTTCGATAACTTCTTTAAGGGTCTTTAAACTTTTAATATATTGTAAATGTAGATGTCGATGTAGATGTAAATGTATATGTAGATAAAGACGAAGATAAAGATGTAGATGTAGATGTAGATGTAGATATAGATGCAGATGTAGATGGAGAAATACATGTCCACAAAACTGTTAGGTATAACAGTTATAGAAGCTACTTTCGCCGTCCAAGAAAATTATTCTTTCAACTTTTCTGGGGATTCTTTCTATCAATTATTAATTCAAGATAGGTTTCGTGTTTTGTTGGTAATCAACCGAAAAATTGTAATTGTCATTAAAAAGCATTTTTTTTTCTATATTTATGTTATAATTTATAGGTTTAATGGGTAGGGTTTTTAGTCATGATAATAATTAAATCTTTTATCGTGTTTATTATTTATTTAGGTTTGACTGTATTTTTATTACTTTTTTTAATAACTGTAGTATTCTGACCAACTTGTGTGCACCTCAACTAATTCTACGAGATACCTGCCATTTCCGCCAGAAATAGGTGTCAGATAACTCTATCCACCAGTATTTAGACGTATTATTATCTGTAAGTTTTCATCATGTTTCCATTTTTTTTATGTAGGTTAAATTATATAAGAAATATTATAACATTAAAGTTCTTGTAATTATATAGGAGTTTATTATAATTTATGTAGAAAGAAAGTCATTGTCGTCTTGGCTCTTTTGTCTACTGTAAACATTTCAAATTTGATGGAAAATAGATTATGAAATAAATATTGATATTGTGATACTGATTTAGTGGCAAAACTCAAGATTGTATGACTTGACAGAGGAAGATAAATTCTGAAACAAAAATTGATATTGTAGTGCTAATTTAGTGGCAAAACTATTAATATTAGCTTCTTGGTAAATGATTTTTAGTTTTCTTGCATCACAACTTTCAAGCGATCATCTTCTATTTTACAATAATATCTTTTTTTTATTTGTCTAACAAGTAGTTGCATTTTATTATTATACTTAGAGCTCGTTTGGATAGGATTAAAAAAATTATTTTTTAGCTTAAGTTATTAAAAGTTTAAAATAAGTGCTTTTAAATTAAACAGATAAGTGTTTGGATAAAAGTGCTGAAACTGAAAAAAATATATTGATGTGTTTGGTAAACAAGTGTTGTCAATCACTTTTTTGTTGTCAAAATGACTTAAATATCCTTAAAACTGTTAACACATAATAATGTGAACTATTTATGATTTTTAATTCCAATACTTCAAAAATAATTTCTATTTAAATACGCTTTCAATGTAAAGTGATTATGTCAGGTCAATTTATAAATATAAGTTACTTTTTTATTTTTAAATATTAAAAATTAAAAAATTTAAGATATTTTTTATATAAATATAGTATTATATTGTAATATTGCAAGCTTGTAAACAACATAAAATTTTTAGGAATGAAACAAACTATTAAAAAGAATCAATTTTTAAAATTTAAATAACATGCACAGATTCTATATGAATTGATAGAGAAGAACTTACCACAAGCTCGTTTGATGATAAAATTTTTGAGTGTTTTTTAATGTAATGATAGATTCTCTGAAAATAAAGAAGAAAGATGAAGGGAAAAGATGAAAAAAAAAAAACCGCAGAAAGAAAAAGAAAGAAAAATTAATAAGGGCTACAAAGCTTATGGTATTATTGGAATTAGAAGAAAATATAAGGGATAAAAAGGTAAATATTTTGATCAAACCTAAAAAAATTTTAATCTAAAAAGTAAAAAGCTGGGGGTATCCAACTTCTCAATTTTTGCTTTTTTTAATTCACTTTTAGCCCTTTCTAAGCTTTTTTTTATTTTATCAAACACCTAAAAAGACTAAAAAAATGATTAAAATCTAGTTTGACCAAATTTTAATCCTATCCAAACGCCCTCTTATGCATAATATAGTTCATGTGTTTTCGTGTAATAATAGTAACATAATTTAACTTTTGATATCAAAGGAGAAATTTGTCCATTACCATTAATTTTGCTCCTTAAGTATTGTGTGATGGTGAATTATCATTCTCCTTTTAACATGTTTTACCTTAAAAAATTATCACGCTCCTTTTAACATAATATAGTTCATGTGTTTTCGTGTATTAATAGTAACATAATTTAACTTTTGTTATCAAAGGAGAAATTTGTTCATTACCGTTAATTTTGCTCCTTAAGTATTGTGTGATGGTGAATTATCATTTTCCTTTTAACATATTTTACCTTAAAAAATTTCTATTATACTTTTTAAATATATACTTAATAATATAATGGATCAATTGATATCAATCTAATCTAATTAGAATGCTTACACTCAACAATATTTTTTATATATATTTATTATTAATTAACGTGATACACAGGTACAAAACACATATACTTGACTAGTCTATAATAAAAGTGTAAATATATTGGTGGCAAAACCTTCTTCAAAAATGGCAAAAATTTCATGTGTGTTCAGTGTTCGTCTGAGCGCAGAAGCAGAAACAAAAGAAGCATACAAAAATATTTTTAACGTAAAAGTTATTTAATATTGAATATTCATTTAAAAAACCAAGAGGTATTAATTAAATGGAGCAGTAAAAATAGGACAACTCATAATTTTTTTTATGAAATTGACATGTTTTAGGAGCTCAAACTTTTTTCATCCCTTAAAATGAGGCTTATTTGTAGGGGTGTGAAAACTCGAATCGATTAATAAATAGAACTGATAAAAATGTTATTGGTTTACTCTTGTTGGTTAATGATTTTTTAATGGTTTCATAAAAAAATACTTATTGGGTTATTGATTCGGTTTGATTTTTTCTTATTGGATTACTGGATAAACCGATAATCCAATAAGTACAAGTAAATTACAATTTTACGCATATATATATATATATATATATATATATATATATATATATA
>NC_061117.1:31322206-31437839 GCF_002878395.1 Capsicum annuum | reverse complement strand
CTTGTAAATTAAAATAAATCATGTAGGATTTTGGTTGTAACTTAGATCCGGTTTCTTTTCATGTTAGTTACAATTTTTTCTATTTTATGAGTATTTTCTTATCGGTTAGACCGAAAATCGAACCGTTAAGGACTAAAAACCAATAAATCAAAAATCGATAATACATAAATCCAATCCGATCGATATTCACCCCTACTTATTTGACATTCTTATATGAAGTAACTTATTTTATCAAATTGTGAACAAGAAATTATAAAGAGTTTGTTTTTGAAAACCCTACGGCATCAATTTATGTTTTATCACTAACTGGAGAGTAAATTGCATTTTGCATCTTAATGTGTGCTCTCTTTTGTAATTTACACCTTATTCTATTTTTATTTGTTTTTAATGTTTTGCATTCCAATTTATTCGTTTACTTTCAAAACAATAAAACTATTATTTTCATAATTCTTTCATGAGAATAAAATAGGAAAACGACAATAATGACTTTATATTTAATTTAAAGAAAACTGAAACATCTCTCTAGTCAAAGGATTGATTGGGTTCTCCTCTGTTTTGGGACAAAAATAATAGATTATGGACAAAAATAATAGATTAGTGTAATTCGTCTTGAACGGTGCCCTCGAACTATGATTTTCTCTGTAATTTTAACTAAGTGTAGTATTTCGGGTACACACACTCTGTATTTTCATAATACTACTTCAACACTAGTTCAAGTTTAAAACGAGAACACTATGAAGTACAACAACACCCTCAACACAAGATCAAAATAATCTTTCAAAGAAGTGTGTTTTATTTTTCAGAAATTAAGATGAAATAGAAATGGCCAAGTCCTCCGAATTCACGGAGTGTCCTTAAGGAAATAATTTCCCTTAAGTATCCAAGGTTGTGGAATTTTCCTCCCAGGATAAAATGGCCAAACAAACCAACTGTAGCGGTACCTCAAACAGTTGGAATCTCTTCGAACCCACTCAACGATTTGATTGATCACACGAAATGTTTTGAAGACAAGAAGAGTTTGTATATTCAGAAAATTTTTCATACCTAAACCTGTGGATAAATGAAGATTTATATAGCCATCAAGTGCCCTTTCCCAAATGTGGCAATGGTTCATCTAAAAAGGTGTATCCTTTGCAAGAGTCATGTCTGTTCATTCGAAATATTGTGTCTTTTTCTAAACAGATACAACTATCTGAATAGTCACTCCTTTTCCAAAATAATATGCCTTTTCCTCAAAGGTTGTGTCCCTCCATTTTCCATTCACACCTTTTTCATATATATTGAACCCAACAATCCCCCACATGAATGGGGAATGACTATTTTTTTTCGTAAAATTTTACGGACAAGTATGTGATCATCAAGCAAAGACTGATTGCATCTAGATAAGTGGGTTTCCCTTTGAACTTTTCGTAGTGAACATGCATCGGATGCACTCGGTCAATTGGTAGATTTGATATCTTTGAACCGTCGAGCTTTAATGTACACCTAGACAACATGTCACACAACCAGCCTTTTACCGTTTATGGTTCTCATGATTTTATTATTTTCAGCCATGAATACGTTCTGGTTTCATGGAGCTTAGAGAATAGGCCTTTACTAACATTCTCTTTGAAACGGCTTTCACTTCGCCCTCACATAGGTGATTTCTAAATGTTCAATCCTATAGATTAAACTATTTGGTCAAATCTGTCAAATTTAGATAATCATTAAAAGACTTTTCATTTTAAGTCTTACCCTTGTAGAATTGTTTAATGTCTGGGGAATCAATTTCATGGGACCTTTTGTAAGCTTGTATGGGAAGAAGTATATTTTAGTTGCTGTTGACTATGTCTTGAAATGGGTTGAAGCTGTTGCCTTGTCCTATAATGAAGGAAAGAGGGTTGTTGTTTTTCTCAAGAAGAACATCTTCTCTCGCTTTGGAGTACCACGTACTATTATAAATGATGGAGGATCTCATTTTTGCAATAAAGTGTTTTGAGCGGCGTTAGAAAAATATGGGGTGAAACAGCATAGAGTAGCCACTCCATATCACCCACAAGTCATCAGCCTCCTGATAGGCTATCATAAATGGCGTCACCTAATCTGAGGAATTTCTAAATTTTATTATTTTATTATTTTTGTCACACCTTTTTTTTTCACGTACTCCAAAAAAGAGATTTATTTTAAGGGTCGAAAGGGTTTTATTATTTAAGTGACAAGAAATGAAAATTTATTTCGGAAAAGGATTATTTACATTTTTTATTCAGAGTCGCCACTTGGCATAATCCGGTGTGCCAAGTCACCTTTGGAAAATTCTTTTCAAAACCATTTGACTCTTAAACTGGTTTGCAAACAGAGACTCCGGCTAAGGAATTCTGTTGACCGAGGGGAAGGTGTTAGGCACCCCTCGCTCCCGTGGTTCAACCACGGTCGCTTGGTAGAATGTATCAATTATTTTGGCATAACGAAATGTATAAACCACACAAAAAGCACGCAAAATAGTCAAACAATAACAAAACAAAATAAAAAAATGTAAAGTCCAGTCCAATTATTACAATCCAAAATAAAAATACTGAAATAACCTACACTAGTCCTAAACCATGCTTTACCCGATGCCTCGGGCCTTGATCACGAGCATCCTTAGCGTACAAAATTCCTCGGGGCATTCCCCAGTGAGTAAATACAAATTACCTTGGGGCATTCCCCGGTTAAATAAATACACTTTCCAAATACGATAAACAAAACATTCAACAAATATTCCAATCATTCCCACATTACACCAATCCTAAACTTGCCTACCCGAGCTTACTGTTTGCCTACCCGCTCGACAACATACCGCATTCAACATCAACAATGTATCAAAAATATCATAAAATTTACTTTTATCAATTTTCGATTCCCGTCCCCAAATTTATTTCAACCAACATGATTAACACATGCTTCGATTTATCAATTCACTTTTCAAAATCCGAAACCAACATCAACCAACACATAACAAAGATTCAAATTTTAAAAAAAAAAACTAAAATGGACCCATAACAAACAAATTATTCACACCCATAACAAATAACTAAAGTTCCAAAAATAGAATAGAGTATGAGATGAGAAATGGACCTCAAAGCTTTATTGATTAACTGATCTTTTCGAATAGAACCGCTTCCAATGGAACCTCAACATCGAATATCAATCATGACCCAAATCATCAACTTCGGTCCCTTTTTGTTCTGTTTTCGCCAACCCAAACCAGATTTGAAAATCACAGGACCCGAACCCATTTTCCCAATCGTGTATGTGCGTGTTTGGTATTATTGGTCAACCTACGAGCTACGTCGAGCTTCAACAGTGATGGAATAGTATAAAACAGTGGTTGTTCTCGCTAGTTTTCCCCGATTTGCTCCCCTTTTTCACTGTTTGCTCTCAATCTTTCTCTCTCTCTCTCATCTCCCTCGCTCAATCTCACTATTTGAGCTCTCAATAATCTCCCTCCTTCTCCGCGTGTAGTGGTGTATGTGTGTGTTTTGATGATGAAAAGGGAGAATGGAGTCTTTATTTTTTGGTTTTCTCTGGCGAAGAAGAAACAAAATGGAGGCCTCCCGTCTTGGTTTTCTCTTTCGTATAGTGTATATATGTGGGTATGTGTTTAATTGGAAAAGAGAATGAAAATGATCCGTGTTTGCTGTGTATGCAGCGTCTATATGAAAGAAGGAAAAATGGAGGCCCTTTGTTTCTTTTTTTGTTTTCTTTAGGTTGCTGATAGTGCAAAATTCCCATTGTGAGAGTATGTGTATATATTAGGTGAGGGTGGGTAGTGGTGAGGTAGGGTAGGTGGGGTCACGTGGAGTAGGGGGTAGGTGTGATGTATTTTATTTTGATTGGGTAGGTTGTTAGGATAAGATAGAATTAGTTAGGATAGGTTTTGTGAGGGATTTTATTATATTTTTTTTTTGTATTTTGTGAGGGTATAATAACATGGGTGAGGGTACACGGTAGGATAAAAATAAAATAGGTAAAAAAAGTCATCGGGGAGGGACGAAATTAGGTGTCTACATCATGCCCCCTTTGGATGTAAACACGAAGTGTTTTCAGGCAAAGAAGTAGACAACGAGACCAAATTTTGACCCGACCATTATTCAAAGAAAGAAACAAAAGGAAAAAGGACAACCGGGTCTTGACTTAAGACATCCTTCCTACCCAAGTTATGAGAGAATCAAGTCACGGGATTTTCAAAGGATTGGAAGAGGTGGACTATACCGAGTTAGAGAGTCGAGTGAGGTTCCATCGAGGTTCCGGTCCGCGGCTCTGTTATTACATCAAAATGAAAATTACAAGTTAAAACATAAATAAAATTACAAAAATCCTATCTATACAGCTTCTGTTGGTTCTTGACTCGACTTTCATCACCCTATTCTTCAGGCGGGCTCCTGACTTGCAATTTCTTCCAACTTGTTGCATGACTTTCAATTGCTTCTCTTTGTTGCTTGACTTTTCGTTTCTTCACCCTATTCTCCAGACGGGCTCCTGACTTGTTATTTCATCACCCTGTTCTTCAGGCGGGCTCCTGACTTGCTATCTCATCACCCTGTTCTTCAGGCGGGCTCCTGACTTGCTATTTCATCACCCTGTTTTTCAGGCGGGCTCCTGACTTGCTATTTCATCACCCTGTTCTTCAGGCGGGCTCCTGAAACCCAAAATTAAACTAGAATGAAAATTATCCCAAACAAGAATTATAATAAAGTAGTATTTCATTTTTGAAAGCATTGTCCCATTTTTCAGGAGGGTCCTGAACATAAAGTAAAATCCCATTTTTCAGGAGGGTCCTGAACAGAAAGTAAAATCCCATTGGTCCTGGACATAAAGTAAAGTCCCATTTTTCATGAAGGTCCTGAACAAAAAGTAAAATCCCACGGATGTGCATTTCCAATGGTAGCTGAATTAAGTGAAGCGAATTTGCCCCTATATCAACAAAGAAAATTTGTCAGTTAAAAACTTAGTGGTGGCTTGCAGATCTTGGCTTTTCAAGTATCTGCCCAGCACTCGTTCCTTTTATATTTGTTCCAAATCGCTAACAGCCCTGTCTTGCTGCATCATCGACCCGGATCCAGATTGAGGGAAATGAGTTCTGACTTAACCAATGGGTTTCCATTTTACCATGCCCCTGAGGTGCACTCTTTTCCCAAATCTGAATGGTTCCACGGATCCAATAGTCTGTCGGTTGATAGACTTCCTTTGCTTTGTGTTGAATTACGATCATATTTCTTTCCTGTGCTGTTCCTTGGTTTTTCCTCATATAATTGGAAAGACTGGTAGTAAATTTTGAAATCCTTTCTCGCTTGTTTTGACACAGACTTGACTTAAAATGTAAAAAAATGATGGTGACTTTTATTTTGATAAATGACATAAAAAGACAAAAAGCATGAATATGTAAATGAAAGAAAAGGGCAATGCCCCATATTCAAAAAGAAAACTTATCTGAATACGACAACCAACTCCAATGAGTATGACATGCATTTTGGATTGAGCTGCCTGATCTTCCTATCTAGACTCCCCATTTGTTGTTGAGT
Organism: Capsicum annuum; assembly: GCF_002878395.1. Classification (NCBI taxonomy): domain Eukaryota; kingdom Viridiplantae; phylum Streptophyta; class Magnoliopsida; order Solanales; family Solanaceae; genus Capsicum; species Capsicum annuum. The sequence goes on along the minus strand of NC_061117.1, from coordinate 31,432,299 downwards.
TCGTACCTTTTGCCGCTGAACCGCTTCTTCAAATCCATTGGACTCATACATCACATTCGATTGACGACATCTTAAAAAACTTTCACCAACAAATCTCTTTCTTCTCACTTTTCACTTTTCTTTTGAACTCTCCATCGCCTTACGGTGCCCGTGAGGGTTTTCACCAATAAGACTCTCGCATTTTTATTTCTCTCTACTCACCATCGCTTATGGTGCCTGCAAAGGTTTTCACCAATAAGACTCTCTCATTTTAATTTCTCTCAACTCACCATCGCCTTATGATTCCCACGGGGGTTTTCACCAATAAGACTCTCTCATTTTTGTATTTCTTTCCTGATTTCTTATGCTGAGGGAGACAAATGGTACTTCACAATATATCATCATATCCATTGCATGCTTAGCCTTAACATTATCGAAAATTGATCTGAAGGACTTTCTTTGATTGTAACTTGGCTTTTGGTTAAGGTTAGAAAAGATAGTAAGGGGCTCAAATGATACTTGAAGTGGGGGTGGGACTTACAACTTTTGGAATCGACTCAAACAACACATTAACTCATGCCCCAGCTTTGTTGACTGGGTGAATCTTAGATCTTTATTTGATTGGACCGAGCCCAAAATAGGGTAGCCTACGTATCTCACTCCTGAGAGAGGAGAATCAGGTCGCACGTAGTTCCATCAACTTGTTCTTTGTTTGGATTTGATTTTTCTTTTATTTTCGAACTCTTTCTTTTATTCTTATTTTCTTGACATTTATCTTTGACTCTATTTTGATTCCAAAAGAGGGATATGAAAGAAAAATAAAACGAAGCTCAAACGGGTAAACAAAGGATGACACAATGTTTGGATAGAAGAACAAAATGCCTTCATCATGTCAATCTTCAAAAATGCAAGTACTAAACATGCAATAAAATCAACAAAGGATCAAATATCATACATAATATCATTTGACCGCATCAGCATTGATAGCCATTTCTGGCATTTTGCCTTCAATATCTGTCAAATATAAGGCTCCATTGGGTAACACTTTCTTCATAACAAAGGGACCTTGCCAGTTAGGGGAGAACTTGCCTTTCGCTTCAACCTAGTGAGGAAGGATACGTTTCAATACCAACTGACCAAATTCAAAATTCCTAGGATGGACCTTTTTGTTATATGCTCGAGCCATCCTCCTCTGATACAACTGGCCATGACACACAGACGTTAGCCTTTTTTCCTCAATCAAACTCAAATATTTCAGTCGTGTTTTTACCCATTCGTCATCATTAATCTTTGCTTCTAAAATGACTCGAAGAGAGGGAATTTCAACTTCTGCAGGGATGACTGCTTCTGTCCCGTACACCAATAAATATGGAGTTGCCCCTGTTGAAGTGAGAACAGTGGTGCGATAACCTAGCAATGCAAACGGCAACTTTTCATGCCACTATCTAGACCCTTGTACCATTTCTCGCAGTATCTTTTTTATATTCTTATTATCGGCTTCCACAGCACCATCGGCCTTTGGGCGATATGGACTAGAATTTTGATGTACGATCTTAAACTGTTGACATACTTCTTGCATCAAATGACTATTGAGATTGGCAACATTGTCTGTAATGATCATCTTAGGAATTCCAAATCTACAAATGATATTGGCATGAACAAAATCTACCACAGCCTTCTTTGTCACTGACTTAAAAGTTACTGCTTCTACACTTTGTGAAGTAGTCAATGGCTACCAAAATGAATCTATGTCCATTTGCTGCCTTCGGCTCAATCGGTCCAATCACATCCATTCCCCAAGCCACGAATGTCCATGGAGCGGCCATTGCATGCAACTCGACAGGAGGAGAACGTATCAGATCACCGTGTACCTGACATTGATGACACTTTCGAACAAATTGAATAGAATCCCTTTCCATAGTAAACCAGTAATAACCTGCTCGAAGAATCTTCTTCGACAAGACATGGCCGTTCAGGTGCGACCCGCATACTCCAGAGTGTATTTCAACCATGATTGCCGAGGCTTCTCTTGCATCTACACACCTTAAAAGTCCCAGATCTGGGGTCCTCTTTTACAAGATTCCCCCACTTAAGAAAAATCCACTAGCCACAGGCCTAATAGTCCTCTTTTGATTGTTGGTGGCATATGATGGGTATTCTCCTAATTGAATGTACCGCTTGATATCCAAGAACCAAGGTTCTCCTTCGAGCTCTTCTTCAACCACATTACAGTAAGCATGCTGATCACGACTCTGTATATACACTGGATCGATGTAGGCTTTGTCAGGATGTTGGAGCATTGAAGACAGAGTGGCTAAAGCATCAGCAATTTCATTGCGAATCCTTGGAATATGCCTAAATTTTACTAACACAAACCATTGACATAGCTCCTACAAGCATTGTCGATTCGAGATGAGCTTCAAATCTCGCGTCTCCTAATCGCCTTAAATTTGATGGACAAGCAAATCTGAATCTCCCAACACTAATAATTCTTGGACTCCCATATCAATAGCTAACCTCAAACTAAAAATGTAGGCTTCATACTCTGCCATATTGTTAGTACAGTAGAATCGAAGTTATGCTGTCACCGGGAAATGTTATCCCGATTCAGAGATAAGAACCGCACCTATTCCGACTCCTTTCATGTTGACAGCTAAATCAAAAAATAACCTCCAACCAGGATCAGCATCTATAACTACTTCATCGACACACGACACTTCCTCGTTAGGAAAATATGTCTTTAATGGCTCGTACTCTTTATTGATGGGATTCTCAGCAAGATGATTTGCCAAGGCTTGGGTTTTCATGGCAGTTCGAGTCACATATACAATGTCGAATTCGGTAAGCAATATTTGCCACTTTGCCAATCGACCCGTCGGCATAGGCTTCTGAAAGATATACTTCAAAGGATCCATGCAGGAGATGAGATAAGTAGTATAGGATGAGAGATAATGCTTCAACTTCTGTGCTACCCAAGTTTGGGCACAACACGTCCTTTCAAGAAGAGTATACCTGGCCTCATAAGTGGTGAACTTCTTGCCAAGATAATAAATAGCCTGCTCCTTTTTGCCTGTGACATTATGTTGACCCAGGACACAATCGAAAGAATTGTCCATGACTGATAAATATAAGATCAAAGGCCTACCAGGCTCCGGGGGTATCAGCACGGGTGGATTTGACAAATATCTTTTGATTCAATCGAACGCTTCCTGCCATTCTTAAGTCCATTTTACCGCAGCACTCTTTTTCAGTAACTTGAATATGGGCTCACAAGTAGTTGTGAGTTGAGCAATAAACCTGCTAATGTAGTTCATTCTACCAAGCAAACTCATCACCTCCGTTCTATTCTTGGGCGGGGGCAAATCCTGAATGGCTTTGATTTTCGAGGGATCCAATTCAATTATCCGACGGCTGACTACAAACCCCAATAGCTTTCTAGATGGAAATCCAAATACACATTTGGCCGGGTTGAGTTTGAGATTTTACCTGCGAAGCCTTTCAAAGAACTTTCTTAAATCTTTAACATGGTCGGCCTGACTTTTTGACTTAATAATCACATCATCCACGTAGAACTCAATCTCCTTATGCATCATATCATGAAATATAGTGGTCATGGCTCTCATATATGTTGCTCCAGCATTCTTCAAACCGAACGACATCACTCGATAACAATAAGTTCCCCATGGTGTGATAAAAGATGTTTTCTCCGCGTCTTCATCATCCATAATGATCTGGTGATATCCGGCATAGCAATCCACAAAAGAGGCGACCTCGTGTTTAGAACAGTTGTCTAACAACATGTGGATGTTGGGCAGTGAAAAATCATCTTTCGGACTTGCCATCTTTCTTTGGTACGGGAACAACATTGGATAAACACATGGGATAGCGAGCTACTCGAATTACTTTGGCTTCTAGTTGTTTCATGATTTCCTCTTTAATTTTAATACTTACATCCGTTTTAAACATCCTCAAATTTTGTTTGACAGGAGGGAACGCGGGATCAGTCGGCAATTTGTGAGCCACTAATTCAGTGCTTAAACCAGGCATATCATCATAAGACCATGCAAAAACATCCTTATAATCAATTAATGCTTGAATCATTCCATCTTTTAGCTATGGCAAGGCATGTACAATGATTTTAGTTTTCCTAACATCTTCTTGATCCCCTAGATTTATTGGCTCAGTCTCATTCAAATTAGGATTCGATTTGTCTTCAAACTGTTCCAACTCTTTGCTTATTTCTTCTAGTGCTTTTTCTTCATCATATTCCCCATCCTGCTTCATTACATCTTGATTAGTTTGGATTTTAAGATCAGGCTGAAAATTCCGCATGCATGTCATGTCATTAGAATCAGCATAAAGAGAACTGTGTAAGAAAACAATAACAAAATATATTAGATACAAAACAAAAGGGACATTGCATTTCATCAAATAAAAAATAGAAGGGTTTAAACATAGATACCAACATAACATAAACAAACTAAAATCCAACTTACAACCCTAAAATAACTCGGATAAACAGAAAGAAAAATAAAATAAACTACCAAAACTCCCTCCTGACGGGGAGAGGAGTGACTTCCCAATTATTGAGCCGGACAGCTGGACCTATGAATTGCACGTCAGCCATACTGGTACCTTCTCCTGCTTCGACGATATCAACTTCAATACAAAGGTTCTGGAAGTCATCAACCAATTCAACCTCCAATTCCACATGCTTCGTGACACCGCTCTTAATAAATGATTCACTGAGTAGTGGCATTGGGCAAGGGAGTGACCATATTTCCTTTTTTCTTCCATTGGCTTTCTTCAGATCTTCAGTTGTAGGCTCAAATCCCAGACCAAACGTGCCCACATTCTCACTCGAACATATGGGATGAACTATACCGTGCAGAGGCGCTCCCAAACCCATTCCTGGTTCAAATCCGTATTTCCAAAGCACTCACCATCATGATAGAAGCAGAAGACAATTGCGGTCCTGGTATAGCCTGCCATTCAAGGATAAGATTCACTGCCACTATATCAAAAATTTGATAGACGAATGTCTCCTCTACGTTATTTGCTTCAATAAGAGACAAGGGAGAATCTTCGTAGGCTGACAAATCTCCTTCACCATTAATAACTACTTCTTGCCTGTCATGCTCAAACTTAATCATTTGGTGCAGTGTAGATGCAACCGCCTTGGCCTTGTGGATCCACAGCCTTCCCAACAATAGATTGTTAGAGGATTCTACATTCAATACTTGAAACTCTATGGCGAACTCAACAGGCCCTATGGTCAACATTAGTTCTATTTCGCCAATGGATTGTCAAAAATTGATAATTTTTTTCTGGGTGAAGGATTATCTTGAAGCCAACAAAGAACCAACAAAAGCACCAGCTATTCAATGTAATCCTTCAATTTAGAGGAATACAACGAAGACAAATATCCAAAGGCCGATAAAAAAGTGCCAGGATGGTTAGGGAGCTAAGACTAGTTGAGTTTTCCAAAACTAAAAAGTCTATATGGTTACAGGTATCATCAGACGTGGAGAGAAAAATGATAATTTACTCAAATCCTGAGAAAATAAAGTATCATAAAGAACGTGCAATGTTTGAAAATAGTATTTCCAAAAGGTTGAATATACTAATGTCGAGATGGCCATGCTATAAGGGCCATGCCGAGAGGGTCATGCCAAGAGAGCTATGCTATGAGGGCCATACCGAGGGGGCTATGCCGATAGGATAATGCTATAAGGGCCATGCTGAAAGGGTCATGTTATAAGGGCCATGTCATAAGGGCCATGTCGTAAGGACCATGTTGTCCTCTTCAACTGTTTCGAAGAGACAACAATCCAAGGGCATTTCTAAATTGCATTTGATGCCCATGATTGATTCAAAGTATCTAATATCCGTTAATCAGACAAAGGTGAAAGAGTCTAGTGCTGAAGGATATTTTGAAAAATTTTCATATATATATATATATAGATATCCGTTATACACACAAAGGCACAAGTCTAGTGTTGAAGGGTATTTTAAAGCATTTCCATATATATATGTTAATCACACGAACGCAAAAGAGTCTAGTGTTGTAGGATATTTTAAAGCATTTTCATATATAATCATTAATCACGAAAAAACAAAAGAGTCTGGTGTTGAAGGATATTCTGAGGCATTCATATCTGATCAAATTGCACAAAGGCAAAGTATTCTAGCATTGAGAGATATTGATCAGCTTCAAGTGTATTAATTACCAAAGATCAAATAGCATTCACCACCAGATCATTAGAAATATATGGTCTGAAGGATGTCAATAAATCGCTATCTGAATACGCCCAACGTACTATATTTTTTGAAAATTGACAGTCTGAGGGTCATCTATAGGTTACATTATTTGAGATAAGATAGTGTACAAGGTTATCTGTGAGTTGATAGTCCATACGGTCATCCATTAGCCACAACGACATTCTAATGGGATAGTATCCAGGTTAGCCGAAGATAACAGTTTGAAGGCTATCCATAAGTCACAACTAAATCCTTATCAGAACAAAATGCAAGATTATCAAATTAATAGGACCAATGGTTCTCTATAAGCTACATCATATTAGAGATTGATTATGCACAAGATTACCAGAGACTACCAATTTAAGAGAGATATATAATTTTATATTGTATCTAAGGTTGGATGATGTACAGGAATATCGGAGAGCTAGTGATTCGAGGGATATTTGTAAGTAATCTCTTATCCATGGTTGGATAATGTACAGGATTACCTAAAAGTTTGCAACTCAAATATTGGAACCCTTGGGTGGAGTGGATGACTACCCTTCTTCCATATTAGGTGGAGCAACCATGCTAACCCCTAGGTTTGAACCTTTTAGAGTGACCTTGTCTGATACCAATTGTTGGAACCTTTAGGGGTTGCACCACATAGTGAGGGACCAGGTCCCTCAAAGACAATCACTAGAAATCAAATAATAGAGTGTAGGAAAACTAAGGCAGTGCAGGATAGAAACAACACAAAAAATTTAATGTGGAAACCTCCTTGCTCAAAAAAGGAAAAACCATGGCTTGCCCTCATAAGCACCAAAGAAATCCACTATAATCAACCTCTTGATTACAAACTCGATTTTAGCCTAAATCTAGGCTCCTTTCGCTTGTAATGACTCTACTACAAGCTCATCTTGGCAACTCTGCCAAGGACCCTCTACACTGATTAACTCTAATCAATATCAAACTTAGGCAACTCTACGTAAGCACTCTTGAGCATAAACAAACCTAGACATTACTCTTATAGAATGAGTAATTCTATTACAAATTTGCACTCAAAAACACTCACTCACTCTTTAAGCATACTAAAAGATAAGAACATGAGCAATGCTTGAGCAATCTTGAAATGAAGTTTTTGTTGGCTCTCTTCACTCTTTAGATTTATGCAAAAATTATGGGATAAAGAAATATCTATTTTCTTTTATAGATGAGTGATAATTAGCAAAGAAATATCATTAGACCAGGTATCCTATACAGTATAAGCAGCACCTACAAGTTTGTCACATAAGAGAATAAAACTGTGCAGACACGCGTGTCAACTGTACTGTACCATTAACATCCAAGGACCTGGTCCCTTGCAGTTAGTTGCTCATTATGAAAATTACATATATTATTTTTCTCTCTTTTTGATGATGTCAAACCAACCATACAACTTTGATAACATCTATCAGATTTAATCAGTATGATTACCACTCTGAAGATGAATGTTTCATCTATCATCATGTTTCCACCATCATGCAACACATGTACATCGTCCCTTGTTGTCATTTGTAGCAAAAACTCTTATTTATTTCCCTGTCACTATTCCTTATCATTCATTTAGCATATCACTTCCTTCCCCCTACTAAAATAATTTCTCTCTTTTATCAATATTCATCACATTATATACTTTCTCCTATTAGCATACCATTTATATTCACTGGTACCTGGTCCCCTACTATGTGTACTCAGTCTTCCCTCTTTGGCATCATTGAAAAGTGAAAATAGTAAATCAAGAGTAAATTAAGCATAAATTAGTTAACTCATGGCCATTGAGTCAACACTAATATGAAGAACAACTTTGCAATTTAAAGGTAACAAACATAACACACAAAGCAAAGGTTCATTCATAAGTAGAGAATAAGTATCATTGCAGTGCATAAATTAAATGTTAAAGGAAAAAAACCATAGGAATAAAAAAGGATTAACGGGTGAAAAATTGGGAAAAAGATTTTAAAGGAGTAGGTTCAAGTTGTTGTTGAGATGTCTTATCTCTGCATTCAGGCTAGGGACCTATCAGTTAAGATTGGCACCCTCTTCTTCAGTTTTGCATTCACAGATTTGATCATTTTAGAGTCACACAAGATTCTTTTAGAGAGATGCTGAATTGTCACCTAAAGCTTGCTAATTTCTTCATCCTTGGCAGATGAATTGAACTTCAGTTTCTCTATTTCCTTCCTGAGCTCCCTTTGATAAATGCTACTTGATTTGACTCACTCAGTTTTGACCAATGTTTTCATGCCAAGCATTTGAACCATAGATCCAGAGCTCCAGAATCACAGACAATGCCATAGTGATCAAGTACTTTATTCAAACAATATCCATAAGTCATGCCATGCTTTCCATTTTTTCAAAAAACCACTTTGTGAATGCGTTCTATCATCAATGTAGGTAAATTAATAAACTTAAAGCAACTAAGGCATTCCGTCACATATAAATCAGTGGTTGAGGCAATGTTTCTCTTTTGTGACCTAGGAATAATTACCTTGTTCACAAAGTTAAAAATCAATTAAAACTCACTCTTGTATTTACTCCTATTCACTGCAGCTATAAATTTTCATTTGACCTATGATGCATTTCTAAGAATTCTACTGCAGGCAGCTGCTTGGAGACAGTTCTCACCCCATATATAGGAACTTCCAAAATTCTTCCCAATGTTTCTTTACTTAGCTTTATTTTCTTTCCTTTGACCTGTGTAGTCAGATTCTTCCTATCTTCTTAGAATTCTAATGTGGGATAGAATTCCCTGACTATCTCATCAAAGTAGTGGGAATAGGTTCTTCCATGAGATGCAACCAGCCTTGATGTTTAACCAACTTAACTAATTCCACTATACTAGGTTCTCTTAACATATTTGAATAAAAAATCCTTCCAGTTAACACTTTTTGATTCTTTAAAACCTATTTCTAACTTCCTTGGATACAACCTTACTGTTCTCCCCATTCTCTTTTCTAGTATAAGTGATCACATATTTTCTTTTAGCTATTTTTCTCTTCTTGGGACCAGGTCCATCAAGAGTCAGTTGCTTCTCAGTGAAACTTCTAGACCATTTTCCTAAAATTCTTGGTGTTTTACTAACATTGTTTTTCTTGTGATCAACTATGCTCTTTACTGGGCTATTTGACAACAAGATGAGATTTCAGCAACTCGGGTTTTATCCATTACAACACTATCAGAACAGTTTTGAAGATTCAGGAATGATTCTTCATTAACAAGTTGAGTGATGAAGGAGTTACGATTTAGAAGAGTAGGATAAGAAGGATGTTTTTTTGGAAGGTTTGGGAAGGAACATTTAACTATGCTAAGATCAAGATCCTTTGAAAGAAATAAAAATGGAGAGTTGTAGCCATCTGGAAGGTCTTTTTCTTAGAATGGTTATTCCGTATTTGAATTTTTTTTTTATAATAGAATGAGTGGGCGCAACTAGATTTTAGGGAACAATAAGCACAAGGAAGGGTTTAATGGGGGAACAAGATATGATCAATTTCAGATTTTTAGGTGACTTACCTCCCCCTTCAAAATAGGACAACTTTTTCTGACACAAAGACAAGGAGGACGGGGCTTTTTATTGATAGAACAGACAAAATTTGCACATACATGATACTAACCTGAGAGATAGGACTAGGTTCCTCTCTAGTTTGAATGAATCTTCAACTTTGTACTTGTCACATCTGTTCACCTTCAAAGTTGCTCATATAGGTGTATACCTGCAAGGGTATGGTACTGAGTTAGAACAACATGCACCTAATTTACCAAGGATACCTTCCTCCTAAACATACCCAAATTTTAGAAGGAAAGCTGATTCATCTAGTAAGTCAGGTTGATTTGAACAATCCCAATTCCATCTTGTTAATTTTAACAATCCACATCATTACAGAAGTTTTCTTTAAGGTAGGTCTGAGGATCAGGTCCCAGACTTAGCATCCTTTGAATTTTCAAGCTGTAATATAGTTGACCAGCATCTTCCAGAGTCTTTTAAACCTTTGTGAGCTCATCTTCTGGGATAGGAACACTGAAAAGAACATAAAGTTTCTGACTTAGACTTCTTGTTTGCATTCCTGCCATCAAATTTGAATATTCAGGGGATGAGAAGATATGTGCTTCCAGTTTAATCTTCTAAGATGAATTCCACTGGGACTAGGTCCTTATGAATTCTGACTAGACACTTCTTGGAGATTTCTACTTGAACTGATGTTTGTGGTTGAGATCATGGATCATCATTCCATATGTCCTTCTACATTAATAGCCTTTTGACTATTTCCATCAGTTGTATGAAATTTTTTACCCTTTTTTTACCTATTCACGTAAGACACTTTTACCTTGAAGTGTCTCAGGAAAGATAATACAATCAGACCTTTCATCCATAGCCTTGAGTAATTATATATCGAGAATAATGTTCTAATTGCAAACTCTTTCTCTCTTCTGCACTTAATATCATTTGTTATACTTGGGAACCGATTTGAGTTTGAGTTCCTAGTAGAAAGACAAAGATGTGATTAAATCCTTCTTTTTCCATCTAGGTAATAAGAGTTTTTTTTATGTTTGTCAAAGGTTTTAAATATTTAGGATAGATACTCCCCTCTTAGATATGTCCATCATTAATCATTGTTGCTTTGAGCTATCTTTGACAGTTTTTTTTAATGTGTCCATCTCTTCCACAGTGGGTACCTAGAAACTTGTGGACTTTGATCTTAGTATTTTGAGTAGCCTTTCCATGAGACCTAGGTGATAGAGTTTTGTACTGATACCCCAGACCTTTACCATCATTAACTCCTTAATTAGTCAAGTTAGAAAGGATCTGAGAGGATGCAGTCCATTGCAAGGATTTTTAAGTTCTTCCCTCATACAGACCAGGTCCCTTTCTAACTCCTCATTCTTTTGAAATACAGTTATGAAAAGCCTTTGAGAACCCTCCAATTTTTCTTCAAGATTAACCTAAAACTTTGAGGCTTCTTTATTACCTTTACACTCAGAAGCATCTATATTCTCCAGTTGACTTACCAAAGTTGGATTTCCAATTTCAGCTTAGCAACCTATTACTCAATTTTTTATATCTGAAGAGTCAAAGCTATCAACTCTCCAAATTTTAGCTTAGCAACCTGTTGCTCAATTTTTGATATCTAGAGAGTTAAAGCTATCAACTCAAGTTCCTGATCTTTTATTTTTTCTGTAGAGCATCATTATATTCTTTACTGCAAGCATCATCTCTTTTCTCCAGTTGACTCACTAAATTCAAATTTTTAGATTTTAACTGAGTAACCTGCTCTTCAGTTTCAGATATTTGGAGAATTAGAGAAATTAACTCTAGCTCTTGACTGTCTTACTTTTCTTCTAGAGCAAATTTTTCCTAGTCATTTCACACAGAGTCAATAAGAACATTTGCAAGCTTTTTTCATCTTTCTAGCAGAATAGTTGTCCAATTTGTTATGTCTGTCTAATTTGTCCCCTTCCAAAGAGGCTCATCATATGTGTAGACCTGCAAAGGTATGGCACTGAGTTAGACCAAAAAGCACAAATTCTATTAAGGATATCTGTCTCTTCATCATAGCTAATGGATAGAGGAAAACTGATCTATCAAGTAGGTTAATTCATTTGGATCAAACCCAACCTCAGCCAATTCTTCACAAACTACTCCATATGAAGAGCCTTTGTAAAGATATCAGCTATCTGATTTTCAATTATACAAAATTCCATACAAATGGCCCCATTTTCAATATTGTCTCTTAGAAAATGGTGCCTCATGTTAATATGCTTGTCTTTTTATGTTGCACTAGATTTTTAGCCATGTTAAGAGCACTTGTATTATCACACGTCAGATGAATAGTATTATAAACAATGTCAAAGTCCTTCAGTTGTTGTTTAATCCATAACAATTAAGCATAAAAAGAAGTTGCAAAAACATATTCAGATTCAACAGTAGATAGTGTAACTGAGTTTTGTTTCTTAAAACCCTAGATAATAAGCATCAACATACCATATAAGATCAAAGCTATCTCCTGATGAATAGAACAGGGATAGGTCCTCTATCCCTTTCAGATACTTAAGAATTCTTTCTGCAGCTTTCAGATAAGACTCTTTTGGATATGCCTGAAACCTAGCACACGTACAAATGCTAAACGCAATATCTGGTATGCTTGTAGTGAGGTATATAAAGGATCCAATAATCCCTTTATAAATGGTCTCATTTATTGAGGGACTAAGTTTATTGTTATCTATTTTTGAACTGGTTCTAATTGAAGTATCAATTGGCTTGGCATCTCCCATATTATATTTTTTCAACAGCTCTTTGTTGTACCTTTCCTGTCAAATCATTGTCCCTTGAGAGGTCTATTTAGACCTGTAGTCCCAAGAAGAAGCTCAATTCACCCATCATGCTCATTTCAAACTCACTTACCATTAATTTTGCAAACTCTCTGTATAGAGATTTTGAAGTTACTCGAAAGATTATGTCTTCAACATAGATATGCACAATAAACAAGTTATTACCTTTAGAATTCAGAAAGAGAGTATTGTCAATTTTTCCTCTCTTAAAACAATTTTCCATAAGAAACATTAAAATTCTACTATGCCATGCTCTATGTTCCTGCTTTAACCCATAGCAGGCTTCATCCAGTTTGAGCATATGATATGGGAAGTATACATCCTTAAAACCTAAAGGTTGCTTGACATAAACTTCTTCTTCTAAATTTCCATTTAAAAGGGCACTTTTGACATCTATTTGGAAGAGCTTAAAACCCATATAAGCAGCAAAAGCAATAAGAATTCTGATAGTTTCCATCCTTGCAATAGGAGCAAAGGTCTCATCATAGTCAATACCACCTTCCTAATTATATCCCTGAACAGCAAGCCTTTCTTTATTTCTATTGATAATTCCATGTCCATTCTACTTTTTTCTGTGCACCCATTTTGTCCTAATAATTATTCTGTCAATAGGCTTGGGGACCAGGTGCCAGACTTTGCGCCTTTCAAATTGCTGAAGTTTGTCCTACATAACATTAATACAGTCGGTATCTTTTAGGGATTCCTTTATATTATTAGGCTTAATTTGTATAGTTAGGCCAAAAAAGCCATAAAATTCCTAGCTTGAGCTCTTGTTTGCATTCTAGATTCCAAAGAAGAGGTTAAATTTTCAAGGAAGTGAGAAGATTTATGCTTCCAACTTAATATTCTTGACTGAGGTTTGTTGGGACCATGTCCTTAAGGAATTTGAGAAGGTTTTTCTTGATGTTCCTCTTCTACATTAGGATTCATCAACTGAGGACGTCATTCACTATCACCTTCTTTATCTATAACTGTATCATTTTGTTCTTAAACCTCAACTTCAGTTGTGCCATCCCTTGAATAATAATAAGTTCTTCTATGTCAGAATTTTCACCTCCAGAAGAATCTTTTAGCTTTTTTGTTTCATCAAGGACCATATAAATACTTTTTTCCATACACAGAGTTCTTTTGTTGAAGACTCTATATGCCTTACTTGTAGAAGAGTAGCCTACAAATACAGCTTTATCACTTTTGGAATCAAATTTCCCAAGCTCATCCTTCCCATTATTTAGAATAAAATGTTAGCACCCAAAGGGTCTAAAAGAGTTAAGTTTTGGCTTTTTGTTGAACACAAGTTCATATGGTGTTTTGTTCACAAGAGATCTAATCAGACATCTATTGGTCAAATAATAGGCAATATTGACAACTTTAGTCCAAAAAATTTTTGGAAGATCACTATCAATTAGAACGGTCCTGATAATTTCTATAAGTATTCTATTCTTCCTTTCAACTACTCTATTTGGCTAAGGACTCTTAGGAGTAGAAAGTTGCGACTGGGGCCATTTTCAGCACGGAATCCTTAAACTTTGGAGTTTTCAAACTCAGTTCCTTGATCAGATCTAAATCCAGCAATTTTAAAGTTCAGCTTCATCTGAATTTTTTTGGAAAAGACCACTAGAACTTCATAAGTTTCATCCTTAGTTCTTAGGAACATGGTCCAGGTGAATTTGAAATAGTCATCCAAAATAACAAAAACATATCTTTTCTCACCTCTACTTTAGACTTCACCAGGTTACATAGATCCATGTGCAATAATTCAAGAGGTATTGAGGTGCTTACCTATTTACTCTGCTTGAAGGAAGATATGATTTGTTTATCTTTCATACAAATATCACAAACCTTGTCGTCTAAAGACTGAAGCCTTGGAATACCACAGACTAGGTCCTTTGAGATCAATTAGTATAGTAAAGAGGAACTTACATGTCCCAGCCTTCTATGCCACAAATCAACATTTTCACCTTGCACTTAAGTAAGTCAACTCACAATCAGCTAGAGCATCTAAATCAGCCACATACATATTCTTGCACCTTTTTTGTCTGAGGATGACTTTCTAAGACTTCAAATTTAACATAGTGCATCCAACAGATTGGAACTTCACTTTATTTCTTTTAGCACAGATTTACAACATACTTAGAAGGTTGTATTTTAATCCATCCAAATAATAACTTGTAAGATCCCTAAAGATCCTAGCTCAATTCAGCTTACTATTGTATGTAAAAGGGGTCCAAGAGTTAGAAAATTTCACTAAGTGTTAGAACTTAGTCATTTCTAAAGCCCCTAAACTTCGATAATTTTATGTTAGACCTTTCCGACATCCAAAAGTTAATTTTTAAGTTTATTCATGATCAGGGTTGACGACAGTATATTTTGGGTGAGTTTCAAAATTTTCAGATGAGTGTAAAGACACTCTTTCTATAAAGTTCTAATGATTTTAGCGAGCAAGGAATCTTGGCATGGTCTGAATAAGATAACTGAATTAGAAATCGCAAAATGGCTCCAATTCTATAGTATAGAGCAAGGCCTACGAAACATTATCTAAGATAAAGTTACTAAGCCTTATGCACTGCAACTACTAACTAGCAATTTTGGCCTTGTTTCTCAACTATAATTTCTACTTCAATACCGCATTTCACTTGAGGCTACTTAAAACATTCACATGGGCACTTATTACTCTACCTAGTGAGGTCTGAGCTGGACTGAATTCTCCCCCTATGTTCAAGCCTACTCAAATCTCCAAAATGCACTTAGCAACTTATATATCAATATGACATTCAAACCTATCTTCATAACTACAGCCTCGTGTAAAACAAGCATACAATAATCTTTCCTTAACATGAAACATTAACTCTCTCCCATCTAAGAAATTGTTCATCACTATATCATTTCAAAAGGAGGGTTCACTAAAAGATTAAAACATGAGGACCTGAAGCATGAATAGACACTACACCGAACTCGACACTTAACTGAGGCCTGAGGAATAGAATATAAACATCATGAATTTATCAAGAGATCCAAATTGAGGATGCACATGGAATAAATCTAAGTTTATCTGATCATTAAGGGTGTAACATAATTCATGGGAAATGAGCATACTTTAAGGCATGACATGAGTACATGAGTCATGAGTTGCATGACTTGAGTTTGGAGTTTCTGTATTCATGTAACATGATTCGTAACACTGAGTGAAATGGAACTCCTTATAATAGGAACTGTAAGCGTACATGATTTTCGATAACGTGCACGAATATGAGCTATGATCGTAGAGGCATAGTCTATGACCTTACCCTCCTGCATTAGGACACAACCCAAAAAAACTATGGAAGCATCACAATACACAACAAATTTGTCTGAACTGTCTGTTAACATTAGAATTAGGGTTGTATGAGTCGAGTCTTCAACTCCTGGAAATTCTTCTCACAAGATTTTGATCACTAGAACCTGACCTTTTTCTGAGTGAAATTGGACATGGGGGATGCAATAGACAAAAATCTTTCAACGAACCGACGGTAATATCTAGCCAAGCCCAAGAAACTCCTACTATCAGACGGAGAGATGGGTCTAGGACAGTTTCTCAATGCTTTGGTCTTTTGAGGATCAACTCTAATATCATCACCAAAAATAATATGGCCAAGGAAACTACCGATCTTAGCCAAAATTTTTACTTACTAAATTTGGTGAACAACTGATGAGTTCTAAGAGTCTGAAGTTCTATTTTGAGGTGATCTGCGTGATCATTATGGCTATAAAAATAGACAATAATGTCATCGATAAAGACTATAATGAACATTTCCAAGTACAGGTTGATCACATAATTCATTAAGTCCATGAAACCTGTTGAGGCATTAGTGAGACCATAGGAGATGACTAGAAACTCAAAGTGACCATACCGGGTTTGAAAAGCTATTTTTGAAATGTCACATTCTCTGACTCTGAGGTCTATCTTAGAAAATTAACTAGCACCCTGAAGTTGGTTAAATAAGTTATCGATTCTAGGAAGTGGGTATTTATTATTGACTGTGACTTTGTTCAACTGACGGTAGTCTATAAACATTCTGACAGAACCATCTTTCTTACGCATGAATAAAACTGGTGTGCCTCATGGGGAAATATTGGGTTTGATGAACCCTTTGTCTAACAGGTCCTTTAACTATTCTTTTATTTCTCTGAGTTTAGCTCGAGCTATTCTGTATGGCAGAATAGATAGAGGCTAAGTATCTGGAAGAAGGTCTATTCCGAAGTCAATTTCCCTCCTGAGAAGAACTCTGGGTATATCCTCGGGAAATACATCTGAGAATTCATTTACTACTGGAACTGACTCAAGACTAGGAGTCTCTGAATTAGAGTCTTTGACTCGCACAAGATTACAGACACATCTCTTGGATATCATTGTTTTCTTGTTGTAAGGTATGAAATCAACTGACCCTTAAGTGATGTAGTACTACCCCTCTATTCAAGGACTGGTTTATTTAGAAACAAAAAATGAACTATTCTATTTCTACGATCAACTGAGGCATAGCATGAATGGAGCCAATCCATGTTGATAATGACATTAAAATCTGTCATCTCTAACCCTAATAACTCTGCTAAAGTGACTTTTTGAGTTATCATAACCGGATAGTTTCTGTATACCTGTCGGGCTATGACTGACTGAACCACTAGGGTAGAGACTGAGAAAGGATCTGTTAAGATTTTTGGTCTAACTTTAAATTTGATTGCTATGTAAAGAGCTACAAAGGATAAAAAAGGTCCTGGATCTAATAAGGTATAAATATTTAAATGGAAGATCTACATGTACCAGTGACCACATAAGGAGAACATTCCTGATCTTGTCTGGACTAAAGTGCATAAAGCCTATTTGGGCATTGCCTACTGGTGGCACTAGAAGCGGCACCCTACTAATTTAGGCTATCGAGCTGAGCTGGGGGACAGTTATACTGACCCTGAGAACGTCACTGAATACAATCTCTGATTCTATGGCCTGGCTCGCCACACTAAAAACACAAACCACTACCAGTCCTACACATTCCCAGATGATTCCAACCATACTTCCCGCAGAGAGGATTTGTACGAACACTTTTTGTCCTTGATGTTCTAGCCCTTTCATTCTTTTTCCTATTTTTCCTACGCTGCTCCCCCTCACTAGGTGAAGCAAAAGCCATAAGACTAGATAGCACAATAGCTAACTGATTGCTCTGAGAAACTTCTAAATAAGATAAGGCAGTAAAACCAGCTTTGAATTCTACGTGGGAGACGTGCTCATTCTGGGGATCTACCTGAACGGGCGGAGGTGCTGGATAATTTTTATTTCTATTTCCATTAATTTTTCTGGGAGGCATGTTCTACATATGGAAGGAAGAAATAAATTAGACTGAGAGTTTAACTTGAGATTATGCTCACTCACAAAACATGAACACTGAAAGAAGGGAAAATTTTCCGAAAACATCTCATAGCCTCTTGTCCATAAGTGTGGCACGCTACAAACATATGCACAAGACTCTACTAGATACGACTTTCAGACCCTCTAGGACTCTGTTGAACCTTAGGCTCTGATACCAAATTTGTAATGCCCCGAGTCTGTACCCTAAATGCTATACGATGTTTACGACCTCGAAGGACCACAAGCTAACCTATGAGTAGTACCTACTATGAGCACTGAATAATAATATAAAAATAATATCAAAGTTAGGCTAAAATTCCATAAGGTTCATAATCTGAATACTGATAAAGAATAACAACTGTAATAATATCTGATTAAGAATCTAAAATCTGAAATATTATCTGAACTAGTCTAGTCTGCAAAGCCTCTAACTGAATTGTCTAAATGTGGAGTTAATGGGACAAGCCCCCCACTAACTCCGAATACTAAAATACTGAAATAAAAGTATATTCTTGATAGATGAAGACTCACTACTGAATCTGTTAATGCTAACTGAATCTGCATAAGCGTGGTTAGGAACCCGAGCATCTGACCCTACGATATGATACATCATAGCGCATAGAGAAAGTATATGTTAGTACGTGGAATGTACTGGTATGGTAGATGAGGTAAGACTGAATACAAGGGTTCATTGCATGAACAGTAACTGACTGAATGATATAGAGTAATGGAGTATGAGAGTACATGGGTAACTGAACTATTGTAAAAAATGAGTATGCAATACTGTGCATATATGTGTATACTATATCTAAGCTTTTACTAAATCTGAGTACTGAGTTCTGATACTGAGTAACTAATAATCTGAGATTTATTGATAACTAAATTACTGATGGCTAAGTGACTATATCTGACAGCCCTAAATTCTATAGAACTGAACTGAGTTCAATATTAGAACTGAAACTAAAACTATAGGAAGTAGTCATCTAATAGATATGCCCCAAATAAGATAAATGGGGTCCAACCTGTAACCCCAGTTGGAAGGGTGTCAGTCTCGTGCCACCGGTAAAGTCAATTGAAGAGTTACCCTTATTTGGAAGGTACTCTAATGAGAACGGTGGTACCCACAATTGGTAGGTTAAAATACCTTATCAACCCTCAGCTAGCAGGTTGATGTCTCAACCTACGCTGGCTACGTAGTTCTGGAATGCAAGGATCGCTTCTAAGGATTACACCCTCTACTGGAAGGTGAGTCCCCATCCTTGGGTTCACTCGGTGCTGAATTCTACTCCCAATTGGATAGACATCGATTACTATACTGGACTGAACTAGACTGACACTGAGTTTCACTGGTTTCAATAACTGACTGAGTTTTGTAACTGCCTGAGTACTTACTATTTCAGGACATGACTGAGACTATTCTACAACTATTGTAGCTCTAGGTAAACAACTAGATTATTGGATATTAGATACCCCGAGGACTTAATTGCATGAAAGTAAAGCATAGCATGATATTGAAAAGCATAACAATGTCCACTGGTTCATAATTCATTCATAGAGATATTTTATCAAAAACTTGTAGTGTATAAGCTTGTACATGATTGGGGCCACATAAAATGACATGTCATGATTCCACTATTTACTTCACATAGGCATTTCAGCAAATACTTGGGGAGCATGGATTATTTCATATGATAATGGTCAACATATGAACATCATGAATAGAATACTCAATTGAAAATTCAAGGGTTTATTATGCAATTCATATAACTCATCACATAGACTATTTTAATTTCATGGAAACTTATAATTAATCATGAATTGAAACCCAATTGCTATCATGAACATGAATACAGTCAATTTCAAGTATGACATTCATAAATCTGAGATCTTGTAAATTTAAAAAGGGTTCTTGTACTTCATGGGTGAAAGGAACCCATGAATCAACACCTAACATACCTGAGAAGATTAATTTTTGAAGGTTCTTGGAGGAATTCTTGGGACTTGTTCTTGATTCTAGAAGCTAGGGTTTTGTCCCTTTGAGAGAGAATGTTTTAATCTTGAGATACAGTGAGGAAATAATGATATAACTAGGTTAATTAGGGGTAAATTACGTGTTAAAGGCTAATTCAGATCATGGAAAAATACCCAATTAGCCTTGGAAAAGATTTAAAAATCATTATTGGATGCCCGATTTTGGGCCTCACCGTGATGCGGTGGCATCGCGGTGAGCCACTGAAATGTTGCTGACACTGTGTAAAAATGGAAAACTGGGAAATTGGCTCTTGGCACCATGTGATACCATCGCAGAGCCTCACTGGAATTTGACAATTGGGAAATTGGCTAGTGGCGCGACTCGGTGGAATCGCGTTGCCACACTGGAAAATGATAATTGTGAACTAGAATATTAGCGTGATGCGCCATTATCACAGAGCTCCACTGGAAACTGATGAATACCATTTGACAGGTCTCCGCGACACGGTGAAGTTCCAGTTGGCATATTATTTTACAAAATATGCTATAACTTCTCATCCGGCTGTCGAATTTAGTAAAATTTTATATCGTTGGAAAGCTGACTGAATTTCCTACACTCCGGTAGGATCTAAACTGAAAAATACTGAGTATTTTAAAAAATTTATACAAGATTACTCATGCATTGAGAGTTAAACTGATCTACAAAAATACGGGGTATTACAGGTGTACTCTTGGGATATTAGAAATATGGTATCAGAGCCTAAGGTTTTACAGTTTCCTAAGGAGTCTAAAAGGCACGTTGATTAGAGCTTTGTGCATGTGTGTGAATCACGCCACATTTATGGACATGAGGCTGAAAGATGTTTTAGGAAATATTTCCCTTCTTTCAAGACTCAGATCGTGCTATAGAAAGGCTCTCTAAAAAACATATATAGATTCTCATCTTGCTCTATTCATGCCAGCTCTATCTTGTTTTTGAGGTAACAGAAATAGTTAGGCTCAAATTCCTACAGATAGAGCTTTCTTAGATTGTCCCCACAGACAGTTATGGGATTGCATGTAGGATTAAAATGATCCTATCAGGTCCCTTATGTTCTACACTTTAAAAGTGTTCAATATGTAAATAAAAATCGTGCACTAAGCCAAAGTCAGATGTATTTTTAGATCCCTTCTCAGAATCATATGGTAGCACATGGCCCAGAGTAAGAAGCATGAACCCAAAAGTTTAGCAGTAGTGAAGTGGGGATAGTATTATCTAGATTTAGTAAACTATTGTATCCATGGGGCTAGTTGTATGAAGGTGAATCAGTAGGTTTTAAACCGTGCATACAAGAATTTAAGTTGTTGATTCAAAATATAAGTATAGAGATATAATAATAGTAGGCTATAAAGTAAGTTAGTACGGTTAATTAAGAGTTAGAGAATATCCATGTTAAGTGTTAAAATCAAAGCTTGAAGTCTTTAAGGTTGAGCTAGTAGCGAGTAAAGTTGAAGCACTAGATGGTACGAACTCATGGTATGGTGCTACTCTTGAAAATTCTAAATTAGTCAGTGTTTAAGTTATTGCATGATGATTGTTGGGCTTAAAGAAAGCTAGAAATTTCTATATGAGAAGGAATTACCTGCAGTGGGTCTTACGTTATAAGTCATAGTCTCTCAGGATGAGTTATCATTTATATGCCTTATTATACCTCAGACTCTAGTGTGAAGTAGTGACAATTAATTTAGAGCTTATACCTGCAGACTTTGACTGAGGGCTTTAGGCTAAGGGGGAGATGATGGAACTAGTAACCAAGTTAGGCTCTTAGGTTCTAGTAATGATGCTAGAGTGCTGTAGAACAACACTTATGAGGGAGATGCCCAACCCATTCCAATCTCAGTACAAAGTTTTGTACTTCAGTCATCACGATATCTACTCATGCCTTACATGTTAGCTCTATGATCATATCTAATATTTGTGCACCCTATGAAAAATTATGTACTCTCTCAGTTCCTAGTACAAGGAGTTTGAATCCACTCGGCAGTGTGAATCATATTCCATGAATTTAGGAAATTCAAACTCAAGTTATGAAGCACATGACTCATGTACTCATGCTTTATAGTATGTTCAGTTCCAGTACTCATGCTACACACTTAATGATCAGCGAACTTTAGACTATGTTAGCTATATCCTCAATTTCTATGTAATAAATCCATAATGTTGATACTCTATTCCTCAGGCCTCAGTAAATTGCCAAGTCAGGCATAGTATCTTTTTATGTTTAAGGTCCTCATGTTCTAACCTTTTAGTGACTTTATCTAATGTCAAGCTAGCGAAAATGAATAGTTGTTTAATGGGATATAGTGAATGTTTTTTGTTGATGAAAGATTGTTGTATTCTTTTTCTAGCTAAGGTTGTAAGTGTGAAGAAAGCTTGAGGCCAAGATTTAAATGTATTTCACGGTTAGTTGAAATTTTGTGTGTGTTTTCTTGAGGTAGTGCATAGAAGTTGTCAATAATGAAGGTTTGGAGGATATGAGGAAGATGTTTTTATGGGTGTTTTTTAGAAGGGCATATGTGGTTGTGATGATAGGCTTGAATGTCATGTTTGCATATATGTGGATGGATGCACTGCGTGTTAGTGAATGTCTAGTAAGAGGTTGAATGTAGTTTCTAAAGTGATAATAAGAATTATTCATGAGATGAGGAGTTGTAAAAATCCAGGGTGTGTTAAATTCATGATTCAGGCTAGTATTAGAGTGTTATGTGTGCACTTTAAAGATTCGAGTAGGCTTAAACATAGTGAGAGAATTTAGTTCAGCTTAGACTTCAGTAGATAGAGTTTTCAGTGCCTATGTGAATATTTTCAGTAGCTTCAAGTGAAGTGCAGTTTTGAAGTGGAATGTTTAGTTGAGTATAAGATTTCAGTATTATTCAGTCCGTTTAGCTAGTAGTTCAATTAGTAGCCAGACAGACAAGTTCCTATGATTTTTCTATCTTCCGATCTAGGTTTACTTTCTGATGTGTCATGAATATGGCCATTCCAAGAGATAGTTTATCCACATCCATGTAAATTGTGAATCCAGTTCAGTCCATGCATCATGTTTCAGATTCCATATATTTAGTCATGATTCAGTTCGTAAGTGCCCCGTGCATCATCTCAGTCTTTCCTTAGTATTTCAGCCAAGTCAGTATCATTCAGGGGATGAACAATCACAAGGGGGAGATGTTGTAATGCCCCAAGTTTACATATACTAAACCTCTCAACCTTTTTCCATGAAACAAGATCCAACTTGAAGTAATGGTTCCTCATAAGTTGACTCTCTCATTTTTATCTCAACCTTATAGCCATTCTCATGTCCTTGCATGTATTTTTAAACTCAATTCAGCCATGTATCATGTTTAAGACTCAGTCATGTAATCATGTTTCCAGTCATGCATGTTTAGTATATTATCTCAGTTTCTTCAGTACTCTCAGCTGAACTAGTCTCATTCGAGAATGAATGTTCCCAAGGGGAAGATATTATAAGACCCTATAAGATCCTAGCTCAATTCATCTTACCATTGTATGTAAAAGGGGTCCAAGATTTAGAAAATTCCACTAAGTGTTTGGCCTTAGTCATTTCTAAAGCCCCTAAACTTCAATAATTTTATTTTAGGCCTTTTCGATATCAAAAAGTTAATTTTTAAGTTGATTCATGATTCGGGTTGACTATAATACATATCGGGTGAGTTGTGGAATTTTTGAATAAGAGTAAGGGCATGTTCGGAAGTCCAAAATAGTAGAAGCTCCAGGATAAGCCCACGGCGTGCCCTCTAGTGCACTGCTAGGAGTGCCCGCGGTGCTCGGCTCATCGCCTGCCCCAATTTTTCTAGCTTTTGATTCCATTTTTCCAAGGGCAATTGGGTCTTTTCCCTTCACCTAATTGGTCCATAACATGTGATTAAGGGTCCCAAAAGGTACAATTAGTCATTCTATTCTCAAATTCTCTCAAAAGAGAGCATTCTCTTTCAAGAAAAAACCCTAGCCATGATTTTTACATGTTATTATGAGTTATCTTCAAGAAGCTATTATGAACTTTGATTTTAATTATGTTTACCACGTATTTTTGTTGGAATTTTACCTTGGCACATTTGAATAGAGATTTTCTCATGTTACATCCTCAACTTATTATTTTAGTATTGTGATTATGTTATTATCACATGATTTAACTATTCCCATACTTCAACTTATGACCCTCATGTGTTTGATGAAATGTCTAAGTGTTAAATGTTGAACAAGGATTCCCCTCTATGGTTTCAAAGTTTTCATGTGGTCCTATTATTATTGTTATCCAGTCCTAGGGGTTATGAATACCCAAAATTTAGCTATTTACTTAGTCTCAGTATTTTCATAATGGTTACAGACACGTATGAGCAATGTCAATTCAGTTAGTTATCATGTCAGTAAAACTTAGATCCATTCAGTAATTAGTGTCAGTTTAGTTGGGAGTAGGATTCAGCACCAAGCGAACCTAGGGATGGGGGTCCACCCGCCAGTTAGGACTGGGTCCTTAGTAGCAGTCCCTAATTTCTAGAACTACGTAGCCAGAGTAGGATTAAGAAATGTCACCTACCAGTTTAGGACTGACATTCTCTCAGGAATCACCTGCCAGCTTAGGAAAGATCTTAGGGGTCACCCACTAGTTTAGGACTAACTCCATAGCCATTGATACTACTCGTGGCATGGTAATAGCACTCTTCCAACTGGGGTCGCAGGTTATACCCCTATCAGCTCAGATTTTAGGTATGTCAGTTAGATGATATCTCCCAGAGTTTTATTTCAGTACTCAGTACATAATTCAGTGCAGTTTATTTGACCAAAGCATACAGTTTGTCAGTATTAAGTTACCTAATTTCAGCGTTTCAGTTTTACAAATTCTTTCAAATATATTATATGTTTGGTCTTGCATTCTCAGTATTTTGGTTTCTCATGTACTCATTTTCAGTTACCTCATGTCATTTAGTTAGTTACATCTCATGCACATGAACCCATGCATTTCTCCTAACCTCATCTCATGTATCAATACATTCAAAGTATTGACCGCATACTTGTTTCTTATGCTATAATATTTGATATCATTGGTTCAGATGCACAATTTCCTTAATGCGCTTAAATAGTTCATCTTATCAGCAGCAGCAGTAGTGGTGAGTCCTCATGTTTTGAGGTTCTATTATGTTTCTTTCAGTGTGACCTTTAAGTTAGTCAGTAAGAGTTAGTTGGGGGCTTGTCCTATTAACTCCTCAGTCAGTTTAGAGACTTTCAAACACTTCAAACAGTCAGTTAGTTTGTCAATCCTATTATTCAGATTTCAGTATTTCTGCATATTTTTGTATTTTGTGGATTCAGTTGTATTGTTTTCAGAACTTAAAACCTTATACCGTTTTTAGTTAATTTCTGCTCATGTCATTGTTATCAGATTTACTCAGTTCTCACAGTAGGTACCAGCTCATTGGTTAGCTTGTGATCACATATGAACGTAACCACCATGTGGTGTCTAGGTTGTACTCCAGGGGCGTTACATAGACATCCCCAATGGCATGATTTATGGATTTTCCTATCTTTCCAACACCATGAATATAGCCTTCCTTTCTATTTCTAAGAGAGACACCTCCACTTTGAAGTGCCCTGAGTGAGATAAAGTTATCAAATCTACCATTCATATGCTTAGATCATCCACTATCCATGAACCAGCTTTGACTTTCTTCTCTTACTCCAACTTGCATACAAAAGTCATTTTTTAGATTTGGGAACCCACTTGATTTTGACTTCCCTAAAGGAAAACAAGGGAGTCATCATGTCTTTTTTGGTCCAGCTAGGCAATTTGCTCTTCATAAAATTTGTCAAGGAATTAGATCCCTTATGGAAGGATTGCTTCGATTGAATATATCTAGCAATGTTCATTATAACTCTAAGCTATCCATGGAATTTCTCTTTCAAGTAGCCATGCCTGCCACAGTGAGTGCATAGAAGATTGTTGGCTTTGTTTTTTGCTACAAAAACATGCTTTCCTTGGGGATTAGGATTGTGAGTGTTGTACTGATACCCAAAATCTCTACCATTACTGATCCCTTGACTGATTATAATAGCAAGGATATGTGAAGATGTGGTCTAGTTTAGGGATTTTTTATGGTCTTCTTTCAGATGGACCACGTCGCGTTCCAATTCTTCATTCCTATTGAGAGCATTCATAAAAAGATTTTGAGAATCTTTTGACTTTTATTCAAGATCAATCTGAAGCTTTAAAGATTCTTTTTTCCCTTTATTAGATTTTGTCGTCTTCTTTAGTTGATCCATCAAATCTTTGTGTTCTAATTTCAGTTTTAGGGATGTTCTCTTTCTTCAGACAACTTGATGGTTAAGGATAATTTTTCATTTTCTAGGTTTTCTACCATATCTTCAAGCAAGTCTCTCTCAGCAGTAAGCTCACACACATAATCAAGAATGATATTTGTAAGTTTCATTTTCTTCAAAGGGGAATAATAATTTAAGTTTTGCATAATA
Source organism: Capsicum annuum (assembly GCF_002878395.1). Taxonomy (NCBI): domain Eukaryota; kingdom Viridiplantae; phylum Streptophyta; class Magnoliopsida; order Solanales; family Solanaceae; genus Capsicum; species Capsicum annuum. The sequence continues at coordinate 31,405,843 of NC_061117.1, read as the reverse complement.
TTAAAAAGAGTTACCTCATTCTATTCTTCATCATCTGATTTTACCATGAGAGCAAAAAAGAGATTTGTAAGAGATTTCACTATCTTCCACAACTAACATAGAAGCATCTTCAATTTTTTCTAACTCATCAAATTTAATTGAGGTATCTCCCCAGATAGATAGAGCTTGCTTCACTGTATAATCAGCAGCATCCTTCCTTCTTGACTTCTCTAGGACCTAGACCTTTCTCTTTCCTTTATCTCCTACTGATTTCAAGTACTCTTGATAATCCATTTTGTGTAAAGGACAATATTTGATAAAATATCTAGGCTTCCCATATTTATGGCAGACTTCAATAGTGCCTACTTTTCTACTATTGTTTCCTTTTCTTTGAAATTGGCCATTTTTCTTCATAGCTTTGATAATTCTTTTGGCTAAGTAAGTAAAATCAGCATCTTTCAGATTCTTAATTAGTTCATCCATGGTAAGTGTCTTTAAATTTCTATCCTTGGTAATAGTATGAACTTTGCTCTCCCAAGACTTAGGAAGAACTCCTAGGATTTTCCTCACTTGTTTATGTAAAGGAATAATCTCACCAAGGTAGTGCATCTCATAAGTGATTGAGGTAAAGCTTGTATGCATTTCTTGAATTGTTTCCCCTTCTTTCATGGAGAAGGCTTCATATTGAGTGGTCAACATGAAAGCCCCAATTTCCCTAAATCCCACATCATCCTCGGAAGAGGGATGTGAGTGATAAGTATTTGTGAACAATAAATTAGATGTTAGTTTATCCCTTTACTTTGTCTTAGAAAAAGAATGGATTGTGAATTTGCTATGTCTTGGGCATCATCCTAGAAATAGGGATGCCAAATTGAGGTTTTGGGTTGATTTCCTAGCTACACCCATGAGTTATTCGAAAGAATCCATGGGTGATACGTTGGTGTTTTTTTAAAGACTAACATCAAAACCCCTAACCTAGCCAACTCATATATTCATTAACTAAAACTTTGAATGTTACTCTCCTGTACTGTAATACCCCAGGAAATTTTTCATTGAAATTTTGTGCGTAAACGTGTTGGGTTCTATCTTCTAGAATGAATTATAAATTTTTCGTACGAAATGTCTTAGATTATGATCCACCATTGCGTAGAGTATCGAATAAACTTTCCAACTATATGTGGATCATCCAAAAGGGACACCCGACCGACAAGTTATGAACATTCCGATCGAACCGTGAATAGTATTAAACAGTAAAACGTGCAGAAAAAAGTACTGAGGCCTGGCGTATTTTTTCTCCAACTTTAAACGATGATAACTCCTTGTACATAATGATCTGGGTGATCTACTATATATCAGCGGAAAGCTCTGTGAGTCCTCTTTCCAATGAAATTGGTTTCATCAAATTTGTCTATTGGAAAAAAACATTATGGTCGATCTACTTCAGCCTATAAAAAATGAATTTTTGGGTCAACTTCAAACGATCATAACTCCTCGTACACAATGATCTGGGTGAGATACTATATATAAATAGAAATATATAAGAGTCCTCTTTCTAATGAAATTGGTTTCATCTAATTTGAATATCGGAGTAAAACGTTATGGTTGATCTACTTCAGACTATCAAAACAGTCCACCAAAGGACAAATTCAAGAATTTTTTTGACTTTTAGGGGCTTTTTGGTCATTCCACCTCACCCAAAATCCATCCAAACCCTATATTGAAGCCTATTAGAAGCATTATATGCTATATTTCATCAAACTCCCTAAAAAAAACCCTAAGCTCCTACATCCAACTTCAAGAACCTCCAAAGTTGACCATTAATTCTGCAAATTTATTCAAGATTCCAAGTTCCTAGTTCAAGAACTCCAAGAACCATCATTCAAAGGCACGATTAACATCTCAAAAATGATTACCGATCTAAAGTTCATCATTCAAGGTATGTGGGGTTTTTCAACAAGAACTCTCTTTCGTTCTTGTGCCCAAAAGTAATTTTCTTTACAAAAGCATGATTTTTATTTGATTTTTACGAATTTGAAGCATGAACCCATATTTTATGATGATTATTATGAAATCTTGATGTTTATGATTTTGAAAGATGAATTTACATGTGTGGAGATATAAAGCATGAATCTTGAACGATATTTATCAGGATTTTGATACTTGGGTCGTGAATCCCTATTGGAAATTGTATTTTCTTGAGAAAGTGTGTGTTATAAGCACGTTGATGTTGAATATTTGAGATATTTTGAATCATTTGACCTTTTGGTCTTAATGGAGTTGTTTTGAACTCGTGTGTGAAAGAAATCCACAACATGATTAATTTTGATAGATGAGAAGCATGATGGCTCCCGATGTATATTTATATATTACTGAAATTATTTTGTTGTGGATTGTCTTTGAAATGATCTGAACTAAGTTCGGGAGAAATCTTTAGCACCGAGTGGGAGGTATAAAGCAACCTTACTTCCCTATAACTACGTGCCCCCGTAGGAGTGAGCCTGAGGCTAATTTATATAGTGATCACTAGTTTGTGTGGATTTAATATCGATAGTCCTACTTCGATGGCAAGGATAGGACGGCTCTCCCCAACGTGGGTTGTACGTTGGACTACATGTAGCTCACATGGTTTATGTCGGTTATAGGATCTCCCAGTGTGTGTGTGTTTCCTTGTGTCTATGGTGAATGGTGAAGTGATTTGAAAGTGAAATTGTGAAAGTTATTCTTTCGAAAGATTTAAATGATATTAACATTATGAGAATTGATATGCTTGATGAACTGAAAATGATTGACAAATTATATGATAACTCACATGTGTTATTGTACTTATTTCATCCTCTCATGATTATGATGATTTTCTTCGGGCTATGTGAGTCTTTCATACATCCTGCATCTTTCTTATAAATATTTATGATGATGATGTTTATACAACTGCATACACCCGCATATACTCGGTTCATTTCCATGGTACTGACCCACATCTTTGGATGTGGGCTGCATTTTCTCAGAACGTAGGTTCAGGTGCTCAGTTCTAGGTTCGACAGTGATTCTTTGGGCACATTGTTCTACATCCTCTGTTGTGGTGAGTCCTCATATTCCGAGGATGTGATGTCTGATGTTGGTTTCACGGAATTGTTTACATTTGATAACTGAGTATGAGTCAGTTGGGGCATGTCTCAATGGCTCGCTGGTTTTATTGATTTTCTTAGAGGCTTGTCAGACTAGTATAGATGTTTGGAGTTGACTAATAAGTCGTATTTTGTTATCTTTCTAAAATTCTTTTATTCTTGGATGATGATTACTCTATTGATATTTGAGGGTTATTTATGGAAGCCCCGTTGATTTGTGTTAAACAAAATAAAAATGGCTCAAAGGGTTAGCTTGGGGCTACTCATAGCCTCAAGCACCGTGTGATGCTCCGAAACCCATTTTTTGGGGCGTTACATGTACCCATACACTATTTACCCCTAGGAAAGCATAATCCCAAGACTTTTCTCTCATTGGGTTGTAATAAACAATTGTTGCTCTTATTTAGTTTCATAAGATAATTTTGTTCAAACACGTTTTAATTCATACACCAATTTAATTTATGTCTTGCTTTAAGTTTATATTGCGGGTCAATACTTAGTAACTTTCAACACACATAGGATTTGTAAACTAGTTACACTCCTTGTGGATTCGACCCCAACTTAACTCGGGTTATTATATTGACAACGATAACCTTGCTCCAAAATAATAGAGTAAAATGAGCATGATAAAAATGGTATCGTTGCCGAGAGTGAAACTTAGTTTTCACTTGTGTGGTGTTATTTGTAACTTTAGGTTTACCTGAAGTGTCGTGTTTCACTTTTGTTGTTGTTTTTTATTTTTGATTAGGTAATTATTATTTTTTCCAAATAACTATGAGTAAAGAGGGGATCAACAACGAACTATCATATGAACATGTTGAAGTTATGAATTATCTTGGTGACAACGATCATGCTAGTGTTATCCGTATTCCCCCTATTGAGGAAAATAGAGAATTTTATGTCACAAGTGTGATGCTCCACTTGCTTCATATGAAAGGTTTGTTCAGGGGTCAACCGCATAAAGATACCAATCTCTATTTGCGGAACTTTATGGAAATATGCTCACCATTTGATGTTGCTCATATAACACAAGAATCTATTCGGTTGAGGCTTCCCCCATTCTCTCTAATCAGCAAAGCAGTATTATGGTGGAGATTTTACCTGTTGGGTCCATCACATTATGGGTTAAACTTGCGGATGCTTTCTTGAATCGATACTTCCCATCTTCTAAGATGTTATTGGATAACAAAGTGATAATTTTTCATCATGGGGAGTCTTTGTATGAAGCATGGGTGAGATTTTGGGCTATACTTATGAAATGTCTTAACCACGAGGTTCCATAGAAAATGCTTCTCCAAATATTCTATTAGGTGTTAGATCAAGTCAACAAAACCATAGTGAATAATACATCCGGTGGATCCCTTATTAAATTGCCTTATGGAGTTGCATCAAGTTTGATAGATTAAATGGCTGGTCTAGCTAGGGGTTGGCACATGAATGATGTCGAGGTGGCTATGGGGTCTCCCTCATCATCCTTTGTGTGTCAGGTTCAAAGAAAAAATAAGGAGGAAAGAGATACAAATATGATCAAGGTGATGTCAAACCTCTAACTTCTTACTGAACATGTGATAGGAACCTCCATTGAAAGATTTAATGATATATATGAAAGGGACACTAAGGCATGAAAAGGTATGGAAGAGAGATACTTGATGACAAGATGGGACTACTGCCAAATTATTTGGAGGATTTCCATATTGTCTCTCAAATGAAAGGTGGGAATTAAGGTCGGAATAATAAGAATCGGGACATGTCCCTATGCGAAATAAAAAAGTACATTAATAAAGATGTTTTGGCCAAAATTTCTATAGCAGTTAAGGGGACGACATAATAGTGAGGCAAATGAGGAGAGACTTCTCCAAGTTACACCAAACAGTAGTGTCTCATTCAACCGACATTCAACAACTAGAGGAAAAATTGAATTAAATATCAGTGTACCTTATGGAAAGATAAAATGAAGAGATGTTAAGTGGTATGGTAACAAATGCTATTATAACTAGAAGTGGGAAAGCTTTTGGCAACGACATAGAGCTTGAAGATGACCCTGTGAAAGACAAAATAATGAGCAAACAAATGTGAAGAGAAAAAGGCCAAATGATGAAAGTTAAAGACAAATGAAGTTATCTTTTAAAATTCAAAGGTGAAAGAGTCCCCAAGTTATTCTTATACTACCAATAGCAATTCCTTCCCCTTTTCCTCAAAGGCTCAAGAAAAAAGGGGAAAATGCCTAAGTTCAAAAAGTTTCTTGATAAATTTAGCAACATATCCATCAATATTTCTTTGCTAGAAGCTTTGCAAGAAATGTTGGGGTATGCTAAGTTTATAAAAGAATTAGTCTCTAAAAAGTGGCCTGTGGGGGATGAGACAATAGAAGTGACTCATCATTATAGTGCAATTATGTCAAGCACGATGGAGGAAAAGAGTAAAGACCCTGGTACTTTGACAATCCCTTGCACCATCGAAATGTTTAGGTTTGCAAAGGCCTTGTGTGACCTCAGGGAAAGTGTAAATTAAATGCTTTATGTCATATTTCTCAATCTAGGATTGTGGAAACCGTAACCTACCTCTATGATATTATTAATGGTCGATCATACAATCAAGAAACCTATTGGGATACTTCATGATATGCTAGTTAGAGTCGATTGGTTCATTTTCTCGGCTGACTTTATGATCCTTGATTATGCTTTAGACCATGAAATCCCTATTATTCTTGAAAGGACATTTTTAGCCACTAGGAGGGTTGGTGGTTGTGGAGTGCAGCGAGATAAAATTCCACCAAAATGATATAGAATTTTCTTTAAATTTATGGAAGTCCATGGAACAACCAATGGACTTGCTAGTGGTTTCGGTGATTGATGCCATCGATAATGAGGTGTTAAATTAGGTGGATGTGCGTTTGGTGAATTACCCTTTAGTGGAGGTCTTGTGGAATTATTCAAGTAATGAAGTTGAAACACGTTCGATGAAGTGGCTGCATCTTTAACGGAAATTAGATCCTACACCAAGAACCCAGTGAAGTTGGATATTGATCTAAAAAGTTGTAAGAGTCCACCCGCAAATCCATCCATCCTTGAGCCATCTCAAATTGAATTGAAGTCATTTTCGTCACACCTTCGATATGTATTATTAGGTGATAGTGACACTTTGCCTATCATTATTGCAAGTAATCTCGAACCCTACCAAGTGGAGGATTTGAACTTGGTAGCGAAAAAGTTAATTCATGTTATTGGATGGACAATTGCAGATATCATAGGCATAGCCCCCGACATTTGTTCCCATAATATCAAGCTAGAACTAGATCATGTACTAAGTATGGAACATCAAAGGAGCCTAAAACAACCCATGCAAGAAGTGGTAAACAAAGATATTATAAAGTGGCTTGATGTGGGAATCATCTATCAAATCTTTAATAATATTTGGGTAAATCCAGTGCAATGTATTCCAGAGAATGGTGGATAATTGATACGGGTCAAAGGGGCATCTTAGCACACCAGGAAATGAAGACGTGAGTGAAGACCCGAGCTTATGGGGCTTCCCATCCAAGTAACAATCTTTGAAGTGTTGAGAACAATTCCCAACACTCCAAAACTATCCAGGGAGTACATTACAAGGCTGCCTCTTTGTTTGGGCTCATTAAGGGCCTTTTGGTCATTGTTGTAATAAGTGTTGCCCTAGTCTATAAATAGAACACTTAAGTCATTTTGTCATTTAGATCTTTGACGATATATCTTGTAAACTTATTGCGAGTGTTTGGCAAGGTGGAATCCTTGTGGCAAGGCGGAATCCTTGTGTTGTTAACTTGCTTAGAAATGGTGGTTGTTTGAGAGTTCCAATTCCCTTAAGGTCTCTGTAAGTGTGTAGGTGTCTTGTATTCATGTTGCATGTGTTTTGATGTTTAATGTACATCTTAGTACCTATAACGTGTAGTACATTATGTCTCACTATCAATCCTCTTAGTTATACTCGTCTGTTTTCCTTTTTATGTTGCTTGTTCATCTCATGATAGTGGACTATTTTGTGCCATTTAATGGTTTTTTTAGCACTTCATAGGTAGTTATTGTATCATTTGGTATCAAAGCCATTATTTATTTCATTCCCACATGATCAATCTTGGACTTATTCACTCAAAAATAAAAAAACGTGTTAAAAAGCTGAAAAACTCAAAAATAGTAATTTGTCCGTGTTTTTGTGTTTAGGACAAAATTTGACGCCTAGTTTTCTTGAGATTTTTGTGTGTTTTGTGTGTTCTAGTGTTAGATATTTTTTTCCTAACATTAGAAGAGGTGTCAAAGGTCAAAAATCTCATAAAAAGAAGTTATTCTATGGGTTTGGTGTCTTGGCCGAAGTGGTGGTATTGTTTGGCCAAATTTGTGTCTAGATTTAGGTGTTGTTTTGATTGTCTTTGTTGTTTCTTATGTTGATTTTATTTCTCTCTAACACGTCTTGAGTCTAACCCAAGTTCTTGAACCAAAAAAATTGCAAGTTGTTGTGGGAAGAGTGGACGATTTTGTTGTTGTTGTTGTTAGAGTTCTTGTGTTATGTTGAAGAAGTCTTGTAAAAGGTTGTTTTTTGATCCAAATTCAAAGGGAAGAGAGTGTGGGTTCTTGTTAGTCTTGAAACAACTTACAAGACATTACCAAAAGGAAAAAAGAACAAAGTACCTCCCAAAAGTCTTCGTACAAAAAGGGAGTAAATTTATTTTTTCTAGACAAGCCAAAAGAGGAAAGGGAGACAACACCTCCAAAAGGTTGTCATGCCATTTTGGTGCAAGTAGGTGAAAGACTTTATGAGTCTTAAAAGTGGATCATATACCTTGCTTGTCCCATACTTTGGTGGAAATTCTCCTCTTCGATACATGAAATTGAACAACTAGTTTCTTGAAATAAAAATTTTTCAACTTCAACCACATTCCAACGTCCAATAGTTAAGTGCCACATCATCAAAGAGCTCAAGAACATTGGATATTCTAGTTTCACTTTCTTGCTTCCATTAGTTTCAATTTTGTTGATTCTCATGCTAATTAGCGAACTAGTAAATACCTACTAGGTTGTAGATTCTTTTTTGAGTACTTTTTTTTCGTGTTAAGCATTGTATTGTGTGCTTTTCTCGTTTTAAAGTTGTAGTATTTTCTTTGGTCCAAGTTCAAACATCATTTCTTGAGTTTTTTCAAACAAGAATCTACTCCGACCTCGAGCCATAATTGGGACCAAGTAACCTCATTAGAGTATAAGCGAGTTCTCAACACTTGTGAGGCCAATAGAGTGAATACTTCAAAAGTGTGAGCTTGAGAGATTGCGGACTATTTTGAGATGAATTGTGAACAGATTTTTGATAACCTGTAATGTTTTTGTTATTTTTGTGTTGTTTGTTTAGTAGTTCTTGATAGGTACAATAGCAGATGAAGGTGAAATGCCTAGTTGGTTTAAATCCATTGTGGCAAAGCTTGATGTCATGGATAGCCTCTTGGGATCTTTTGAAAGGAAAATGGAGAGAATGGAAGAACAAATGGAAAGAATGAAAGGATGAATAGAAAGGACGGAGAGCTCTATTTGTAAGAAGTTGGATAACTTGATAGAGCATCCAAGCTTTCCTATTCCAATTCCCGTGAGTGGACAAGATCCACATGAGCTAATAGGTAATCAAAATAACTCTTGCACTCTAGTGAATAAGGCTAATAACCAACTAAGTGTGAATGATAGTTTGTCTTTAGGTGAGTCAAATGTGCCTTCATTTTGTGATGATAATGTACAACTTGAGATTGTGGATAGACTAGTTGATCCACCTGGTGTTGAATCTATTGTGAAAATTTATAGTACATTGTCTTATGGAAGTCATGAAGACCAACTTATGTGTGAAAATGGTGATGTTGAACATATTGGCCGATTGACTAAGGACGACCCTCTAGTTGTTTTTGTTGTAGATCATGCGAGTATAGAGGGAACATTTGATCATAATTGTAGTAGTATTGGGGTAGGTAAGTGTGTCCCCGACCCGTTCCCATGGAAACTCCACCCTTTTGACCCCGGTAATCATTTGAAATACGGTTATGATGTTTTTTGGAATGACTTGAATGTGCATGGAATGTATGATTTTCTAATCTCGACTTTCAAGACTATTTGTTGTTCCAAGAAGAGTCTAATTTTTCCACTTGATAGGCAACTCTTGTTCCTTGTTTCTTGTCATACTTATATGGGTTGCCTAATTTATTCTTTCTTGGGAGGGTATTTGGGTAAGAGGGATATTTGGTTGTATGTGAAGTTTGAGCCACCTTGGTAAGATGCTATGATTGATTACACTAATCCTAACCCTCACACCTTGAGGAACTTGTTTGCTTGCACTTCCTATTATTTTGCAAGGTTCAGATTCGAGGACGAATCCTTTCTAAGGAGAGGAGGATGATATAGGTCAAAGAGACATCTTAGCACTCGAGGACATGGAGACGTGAGTGAAGACCCGATCTTGTGGGGATTCCCATCTAAGGAACAAGCTTTAAAGTGTTGAAACAAGTCCCAACACTCCAAAATCGTCCAAGGAGTACAATACAAGGTCGTCCCTTTGTTTGGGATCATTAACGGCCTTTTGGTCATTTTTTAATAAGTTTTTCCCTAGTCTATAAATAGAACATTTAGGTCATTTCTTCATTTAGAACTTTGATGATATATCTTGTAAACTCATTGAGAGTGTTTGGCAAGGTGGAATCCTTGTGGAAGGATAGAATCCTTGTATTGTTAACTTGCTTAGAAATGGTGGTTGCTTGGCATTTTCGATTCCCTTGAGGTCTCCGTAAGAGTGTAGGTGTATTATATTCATGTTGTATGTGTTTTAATGTTTAATGTACATCTTAGATCCTATAACGTATAGTACATTATGTCTCACTATCTATCCTCTTAGTTATAGTCATCTGTTTTCCATTTTGTATTGCTTGTTCATCTCGTGATAGTGGACTATTTTGTCCCATTTCATGGGCTGTTTTAGCACTTCATAGGTCGTTCTTGTATCAAAAATTGTGAATGAAAAAAATGACCTTGTTCCCATCCAATCGGTCTTAGGGTGGAGGATGTGCATAGACTACCGTAAACTGAATTCTTAGTTCGAGAAGGACCATTTTCCCATGCCTTTTATGGATGAAATGCTAGATAGGTTGGTCGGGCGGGGGTGGTATTGCTTATTAAATAGTTATTTGGGGTACAACCAAATCTGTATTGCCCCAAAACACCAAGAGAAGATGACATTCACTTGCCCCTATGGCACATTCGCATTCAAGCGGATGCCTTTTGGTTTATGCAACGCACCGGCAACATTCCAATGGTGCATGTTATCAATCTTTGGGGACATGGTTATGGATTTGATGGAAGTATTCATGGATGATTTCTCGGTAGTAGAAAATTCATTTAAGTCATGCCTTGAACTTTTAAGCAAAGTAATTGAGAGATGTGTTTAAAACAACCTTGTCCTCAACTGGGAGAAGTGTCATTTCATGGTCAAGGAGGGTATTGTTTTGGGCCACAAGATCTCGGGTAAAGGTACACAAGTTAATCAAGATAAGGTAGAGGTAATTTCCAAGTTAGCCACTCCTTCCTCCATAAAAGGAGTGCGAAGTTTCCTAAGGAACGTCGGGTTCTATTGGCGATTTATTAAGAACTTCTCAAAAATTGCCCATCCAATGTGCAAACTCCCTGAAAAGGAGGCAAAGTTTAATTTTGATGGTGAATGCTTGAAGTCCTTTAATTGTCTCAAGGAGTTGCTTATATCGGCTCCCATCATTGTGGCTCCGGAGTGGATGTCTTTGAGGTAATATGTCATGCAAGCAGAATTGCATTAGGGGCGGTGTTGGGTCAATGCAAAGAAAAGTTTTTCCATTCGATCTATTATGCGACGAAGACCTTGAATGATGCTCAACGTAACTACACGGTTACAGAGCAAAAATTATTGGTGGTGGCATATGCTTTCAAGAAATTTTGGGCCTATTTGTTGGGCACCAAAGCAGTTGTGCGCACTGATCATGCCACCTTTAAATACCTCATGGCGAAAAGAAAAAAGCTAAATTATGCCTAATTAGATGGATCTTGCTCTTGCAAGAGTTTGATTTTGAGGTTAAGGACTTAAAGGGTTGCAAAAACCAAGTGGCCGGTCATTTTTTCCGCCTTGAAAATAAACATGAAAAGCATAGGGAGCTTGATATTAACGAAACCTTTCCCAATGAGCTAGTCATGTCAATCTCGAGGAATGTAGCACTGTGGTTTGCCAAATATGCTAATTATGTGGTGAATTGACTTTTCCCTAAGGATTTTAACTACCATCAGAGTAAATGGTTTTGGTTCGACATAAAGAAATACTTTTGGGATGAACCTTCCTATTTTGGGAATGCACAGATGGTATGATTCGGTGTTGTGTTATGGAAGGTTAAATGAAAGACATCCTTGAAGCGTGTCATTCCTCCCCTTTCGGTGGTCACCATGGGGGATTCAAACCGCCGCCAAAGTTCTTCAATGTGGTTATTATTGGTCCACCATTCATAGAGATGCCATCAAGTAGATTAAAGCATCTCATCAATGTCAAATGGAAGGTGGCATTTCGAGAAGACATGAAATGCCCCTTAGACCAACCTTGAAGTTGAACTTTTCGACGTGTGGGGAATTGATTTTATGGACCCTTTTGTTAGCTCCTTTGGAAATAAATATATATTGATGGTTGTTGATTATGTCTCCAAATGGGTAGAAACGTGGTCCTTCTAAACAATGATAGCAAAAGCATCACTTACTTCATAAAGAAATACATTTTTACAAGATTCGAAACGCCGTAAGCCACTATTAATGATGGATGCTCATATTTTCACGGGGTTTTGGGGGTGCTTCTTGACAAATATGAGGTGAAGCATAAGGTTGCTACCTCATATCACCTCCAAATAAGTGTCCAATTCGAAGTGTCCAAATGAAAGATCAACGTTATACTTGAGAAGACCTTAAATGTAGGCCAAACCAATTGGGAAAGACAACTTCATAAGGCACTTTGGGCTAATAGGTGTCACGACCTGATTTTCGAGTCATAATGGCACCTACCACATCCCACCGATAGGTAAGCCAATACCATAACCCTAAGCTAATGCAATGGGTTAACTTGGTAGAAACATCCAATATGGACCCTGTATGTGAACACAGTATAAACAATAACATTCCACAACTAAAGACAACCGATATTCAAATACCAATCCCAAGACCGGATAGTATTAGTACAAGAGCATCTAAACTTAACAATAGAATTTACAACTCAAAATCAAAGATATCTTAAATAATCTAATAGATTTGTCTCGAAGACAAAAGACAAATAAGGATACAGGGGAAAGAAGACAACTTAAACTCTAAGAGCTCACCCTGTCTCCGAATGATCAATGAGGCACAAATCCGACTCAACGACGGTAACTAGAACCTGGGTCTGCACCAAAAAGGTACAAAAGTGTAGTATGAGTACCAAAACACGGGCACTCAGTAGGAATCATCGGCCGAATGAGCTAAATTGTAATATAAAGATGATATAAAGTAAGACAATAACTTAAAGTCAAGCTATAGGATCTAACCTAAATCTTCTTCAATATCACTGTAACAATATCTATACTACTAAGGCAATAGCATGATATACTATATCAATAGACTTCATAATTGTCATATCAAATGAGTATCATTTTAGAAGCGTAAAGTCACATACCCAATATCAATCATGCCATTTCATATTCAACACATACAGTTCACTAAAGTATAAAACACAAGACTTACCACGATGTCCCATACTACCGAGAAGTACACGCAAAAGAACACAACCAAGAACTTGTCACGGCGTCCAATACCACCGGAGAATACATCAAAAGAATAAAATACAAAGAACTCATCATGGCATCCCATACCACCGGAGAGTACACCAAATTATCAACCATTAATACAATAAGGCACAACTACACACTTTCTAAAGCCACGGGTAGAACAACCCCGCAATGGCTTATTACTAAGGACCACATCCAATATCCATACCATAATTTAATCACAACAAAACCAATATTGTTATAGCATAGTTATATAGTTATTAAATCTCTAGCTTATTGATAAACTCCATGTTTTAGTCTATAGAAGTTGACCTCCATTTCCATAAGCCACTAGACTACAAGTCTTAAAGTTACGAGTCATCATTAAGGAACAGCAACAAGTTACCCATACTATTCATTATTCATTTGTCCCAAGGCCATTATCTAACTAGTATTTCTATGGTATAAGTCACCAATTAAACAACCTCAACATCACATATTAGAAGTCGACCTAATGATTGATCATGCAATACTATGTGTATTATCATTAAGCATATAACAACTTTAAGGACTAGTTTCCATATTTTAAGCAAGTAAGGTTCACTAACTAATTTGCTAGACTTCTAGTATTTAAGTCATAGACATTTAGTTGAAACCACTGGTAATCATCTAAGCCACTATAATAGGCGAAATTCCATAATAGTAACCATTATTTCAAGTCAAGTAGATTTACTAGGTGAGCCACTGGTTCTACATAAGATTAGACATGCTAATTAGCCTTAACCCAATGCTAGGCATAATTTACCTCTCATTATCAAATAGAGTTAACAAGGGTCACGTCTCTTATTTATTGAATAAATAAAATGAATGAATAACCATTTATTTAGATCAAGGTAGACATCTTGTCCCAAGTACATAAGTGGTTTGGCCCCATACGGCCTAACCTCATAAATATTCATACATTTATGTAAATTTGCAAAACAAGGCATCATAACCTCTTTACCTCTTTTGGATTCACTGGGCATTATCATAACACATCCTCCGAATTCACTGGGTATCATCATAACATCAACATATCCTCCGAATTCACTAGGTATCATCATAACATCAATATATTCTTCGGATTCATCGGATATCATCATAACATCAACATATCCTTCAGATTCATCGGTCATCATCATAACTTCAACATATCCTCTAGATTCAACGGGTATTATCATAAAATCAATATATCCTCCGGATTCACCAAATATCATCATAACATCAGCATATCCTCCGAATTCACTAGGTATCATCATAACATCAATATATCCTCCGTATTCACCGAGTATCATCATATCATAAATATTTCCCAAGGCAACAACATATACACACATACATAGCCACGTCCATGAACACATATAATTTCACCATAGTGGAGTAATAAGGATGCAAGATAAAATCTACAATTCTACCTTGCTATTAATCATCTCAACATAAAATGAGTGTAAGCATAAGCATGAGTATTCATATGAAATATGTATATATACATAACCACCACTCTTCTAAGGCTATCCATATCATGAACAGAAGGTAATCAATTAAATATATGCATTATCCAACCACTGACCACATGTATAATTCAATAACCGAGTTTAACCATCAATATCTCAATAGAGTAACTTAGAGATTTATCAAGTATCTAGGTCTCTAAGGGATTTTAAAGTTCAAGCTTAAGGCGGGTCAAGTCCCACTTCTAAATCCCAAGAATGCTAAGGCTTACTATTACAAGACTAACTTCTACCTGAAATTAGGAAAAGTTATCTAAATAACACCATAAGGTCTTATCAATCCTTACTAAGCCTATAGGGGAAATCTTCTTCAAGTATCCTTTCTAAGTCAACCCAACCACCAAGGTCATTTCCTAACTAAGCAATTTATATGTCAACATACCCTTAAGGTAAGTGAGCAACATCACCCTCATCTATTAAAGCAACTAACGTGTCCTCATACTAGTCATGAGATTACAAGTAGGACTATCTAAGGTTCTAGGCTAGAGGTTAAACATCACACTTTGCAAGTTTACTAGCATATAATAACCAACTAACTGCAAGTCTCATTATTTAATCAACTATCATCTAAAAACCCGCCCAAACTGGCAAGATTTCAATAATTATACTACAATCAAGCTCAATCTAGTCATTAAGTAAGCCTAACCTACCTTGAGTCCAAGCAACTCATGAACCAACGAGCTTTTCCTTTTCTCTTCTTGAAGCTTCCTTTTCCACAAGCTAAGCTATGACAACACAATCTAAGCATTACAACAAGAATAATCATACCCATTATGGCACCATTGTGCCATGGGTTCAAAATGACACCAAACCCCCAGTGGGTTTCACCTTTGGAAAAAGAGTTTCCAAGACCAACCCATTGTTCAACTATCTTTAGGGAGTTATAACCCTCAAGCAATTTGAGTCAATCAATCAAATTGGGGGCTAAAATTGAGCCTCAGTGATTTAGGAGTTCTAAGTCAAGAAATCTTGAAATCAATACCAAACTAGAAGAAATTTTACCTTAGATGTAGCAAGATTCAATTACACAAGTTGTTTAAGCTCCAATTCAACCCACAAGACTCATTTGAAGATTTTACACTTCATTAGGGTTTTGGCTTAAGAGGGAGGCATAAAATGGCCTATGTTTGGGTGGAAACAACTTTAAATAGGCTTGCCCATCCCTCAGGTCTTTCAGTCGTGCCACTTACCTAGCCGCGATTGTGGCATCTCGGTCTATGCAAGGCATGGTTGAAGCTTGGAACTTGGTTTTGAGCTTAGGACAATGCCTCGAGATGCATCTGGGGTCTGTGTTGAATAAATAAGATATGGAATCACATAGTTTTCGACGTTCCTGACGCATTGGTGAGATCGGATTTCGCATTTAGGGTTGATTAGTAAAGTCTTTATTTAGTGGTCAATTAGGACCAATGAAGACTTCAAATTAGGAAAGTGGTTCCAACAACCAAATGAACTATCAGGTAACCAAACTATCAGTCCCCGCAAGTCACTAATGACTTGGGACGGATATAGAGAAGCTCTATCGGTGGAAATAACCAAGAATACCGACAATGACCTTAAGGGTCAGTACAACATCCACCACTAAGAAACTTTCATCCCTGAAACTTAAAGACAAGAAATTACCTGAAGTCTCGAACAAGTAAAGATATTGGGCCCGTATCTCACTCTCAATCTCACAAGTAGCCTCCTCAATTGAGCGATGCCTCCACTAAACCTTGACCACTGAAATCTCTGTAGTACGCAGTTGCCTCACATCACTAGCCAAAACAAGCAAGGGCTCATCCACAAAGGTCAACTAATCGTCCAACTGGACCGAATCCCATCTAAGCACATGAGATGGATCAGGAATATATTTCAGCAACATGGAGACATAGAAAATTAGATGTACAGTGGCAAAGTCTGGAGGTAAAGCCAACTCATAAGCCACCTCTCCAACTACTTAGAGAATATCAAAAGGACCAATATAGCAAGGGCTAAGTTTATCCTTCATTCTGAATCTCATCATACCTTTTATAGGTGAAAAACAAAGGAACACACGATCACCAACTCCAAATCTCAAGTCACAAATTCTACAATCGACATAGGCCTTCTGCTTACTCTAGGCTGCTCTCAGAAGCAAATCTGTACCATAGGGTGTAACCTCGAAGGTCTCAAACCATCCTATAGGAGAGCGACACCGCCTACCATACAAAGCCTCATAATATACCATCTCAAAACTCAAATGATAACTATTGTTGTAGGCAAACTCTATCAACGCTAAGTGTTGATCCCACTTACCTCCAAAGTCCATAACACAAGCTCAGAGTATATCCTCAAGCACTTGAATAGTCTGCTCGGACTGACCATCTATCTACGAATGAAAGGTTGTACTCAAATCCACTCGAGTACCTAAATCCTTCTGAAATAGTCTCTAAAACCTCAAAGTAAACACAAAATGGCAATCAGATATGATAGCCACAGTGACCCCATGCAAATTAACTATCTCTCGAACATAAATCTGGGCTAGTCTTTCAGCACACAAGGTTATCTGAATAGAAATAAAATATGCCGACTTGGTCAAACGATCCACAATAACCCAAATACCCTCATGACCATGGGAAGTACGATGAAAACTATTAATAAAGTCCATGGTTATCCTTTCCCATTTCCACTCGGGAATGTGCAATCTTTAAGTCAATTCACTTGGACATAAATGCTCGGTTTTAACCTGCTGACAACATAGGCAATGAGCTACAAAGTCCGCCACATCCCTGTAATACCCCATATTTCCGTAACTTAAATTAACTCTCAGTCCGTGAGTTATCCAGTAGAAAAATTTTGAAATACTCAGTATTTAGGATATTCAGTCAGCTTTTCAATAATGTAAAATTTGCCCAAATTCGATACCCAGGCGAAGAGTTAGAGCCATTTTTGTGAAGCAGTGTACCACCTGGTACTTCAGCGCGTCGTGGAAGCAGTCCAACTGGCAATTGTCATTTTCCAGTGAGCCAATGCAATACCACCACATTGCGCCACCAGCCAATTTCCTAGTTGTCACTTTTCCAGTGTTGCTTTGCAATAATGGCTCATCGCGCCAAGGCCCAATTTCCCATTCAGTGAGGCACAGCATCGCACCACCAGCCTAGTTCCCATTTTTCCACTTTCCAGTGAGCCATCGCGATTGTACTGCATCGCGTTGGGGTGAAAAATTATGGCTTCCATCTTTTGTTATTTAATTTCAGGGGCTATTTGGTCAATTTCAAAACCCCTAATCAGCCTAAACACGGGATTTATACCCTAAATAACCAAACATCTCATTATTCACTCACTTTTCTCAAGATTTAAAACATTCTCTCTCAAGAGGTAAAAACCCTAGCTTCAAGAATCAAGAGCAATCTTCAAGAAACTCTAAGAACTTATCAATTCAGGTATGTTAGGTATTCATTCATGGGTTCCTTTCACCCATGAAGTCCAAAACTCTTTTTTAAACATACAAGATCACAGATTCATGATTTCCATGTTTGAATTAATTGGATTCATGTTCATGATATTAGTTAGGTTTCAATCCATGATTTAATTACAAGTTTCATAAAAATTAAATAGCATGTGTGATGAATATGTCATTATCTTGATAAACCCTTGAATTTACAAATTGATTAATGTATCATGATGTTTATGTGTTGGCTAGTATCATATAAATAATCTATGTTCCCTAAGTGTTTTCTAAATTGCCTATGTGAAGTAAATAATAGAATCATGACATATTAATATGTGGTCCCAATCACGTACAAGCTTATGCCCTACAAGTGTTTGATAAAATGCTTATATGAATTAACTAGTGAAAGCATGACATGTAATTATATAATCCCATTCATGCACAAGTTCATGTATATCAAATGTTTGAAAAAATATCTAAATGAGTGAATTGTTAGCAAGCAAGTATTGTTATGCCTTTATGATCATGTTATGTCTTTCTTTTGGATTCTATCGAGTCCTGGGGTATTTAATACCAAAAAATTTAGCTGTTTACCTAGAGCCGGTATCAGTTACAGAATAGCATCAGTCATGTCACAATCAATGGTACTATCCATCAATTACAGAACTCAGTAGAACTTAGTCAGTTACAGAACTTAGGAAAACTCTGTAAACACAGTATCAGTCTAGTCCAGTTCAGTATAATCAGTTTAGTGTCTTTTAGTTGGGAGTAAGATTCAGCACCGAGCGAGCCTAAGGATGGAGGCTTACCCATTAGTTAGGACTGGGTCCCTAGAACCAACCCCTAAGTTCTAGAACTACATAGCAAGCGTAAGTTATGAGATGTCACCCGTTAGATAGGACTGACATACTTAGAGGTCACCCGTTAGTTTAGGACTGATCTTAAGGGTCACCCACTAGACTAGGACTGACCCCACATCTAATATCTTTAGAACAACTAATAAAATTATTACTGATCAGAAAATTAAAAATTTAAGTCACGAAAATAATCTTTAAAAAAATAAAAAATAAAAATACATACTATAATATATTTTTGTGGTTCAATCCTTTCTTCACCGCACATAACATGAAATGAGAGTTGTGTTTGTGGGCAGGACATGTGGGAAGCCCAAGTGCATGGACTCAAAACATAATGATGGAACAAAGATAAGAAAATGGACCAAATCCCGACTGACATGGCTGCCTCTTGTCTACGCTGGATTGTTTGTAGACAACACAAGACCCACACACTACTTCATTCCTTTTTTTTTTTTTACTTTCGGACATTTATTAGGTATAGTAGTAAAAATATTTAAGGGCCATTGATAGTGCTTAAGAGTTGCATAAGTATTAGTAATCTATAATTATACAAAATTTAAATTATAAATCAAACATTATATTATTTTTATACATGAATAATTTACCTCCTAACTTATCATCAAATGTGATATTACTTAGGCCAAACTCATCGATAACCCCCTGAAGTTGGCACGATC
Organism: Capsicum annuum; assembly: GCF_002878395.1. Classification (NCBI taxonomy): domain Eukaryota; kingdom Viridiplantae; phylum Streptophyta; class Magnoliopsida; order Solanales; family Solanaceae; genus Capsicum; species Capsicum annuum. The sequence continues at coordinate 31,386,450 of NC_061117.1, read as the reverse complement.
TTTCACTTTGGCACCTCAACGGGACCTTGTTCATTTTTTACACCTCAAGTAGCTTTAAAGTGTGTCATTTTGACACTTTTTGCTGAATCAGCAAAAATCGTGTGCTACACGCACTGAAAGCGCGTTTGAGGGGCATTTTCATAATTTTTTCATCTTTCTTCCTCATTCTTTCTCCTTTTTCCACCATTTTTTTCCTTTACAAGCTTCCATTGTTGAGGAATTATAAAAAAACTCACAACCACTATTTTTTTATTTTTTTCTAATTTCTGGCACACTAAAAAGCCACTGGTTGTACATAATTCTGCAGAATCAATTGATCTACCTAACTCCTTCACTTTGTAAAATCGCATTCAACAACCAACATCCATGTTGTCAATAACTTTTTCAATCCACATTTCAAATCTTGACACAACAAATAAAATTACAAATTATTTCTTAACTAGCTTTAGCTCAGGATCACGCCTACATTTACAACTGGCAAGACTAAAATAATTTCTTTAAATTAATGAAAATAGCTCAACAACAATTCACCAAACACCACAATACCAAAATTAAAAAAAAAAATTAAAGAAAAACTAGGGAGAATCAAACAACATAGCATGTAGAACTGGAAAAGAAAAAGGGTAGTGAATTTTGGTACCTGATAAATGACTTACCATTAAGGGGTTTATTGTTATTGCTGTCATCAGAAACGGGCAAAGGGGAATCTTGAACCTTAGAAGCATAAAGACCTTCACTACCACCTTAAAACTTCAACCAAATGGCATCAACTACTGAACGGTTGTAGGAATTTTTTTTAACATAACATGATACATAAACCAAAATACATAAAATGTCTTTGATTAGCTCTGTGTGTTTCCGGTGATTTTTTGATAAAATGAAAGCTATGTGTGCATTTTTGGTGGCGAGGTGGGTGTCTGAATTTAGGGGTGGGGTGGGTTGAGGAAGATGACGGGGGGGCTGCCAAACAAAAATGGTAGTTTGTAATAGGGAGTGGGAGTAGGGGAGGGGCGGGAAGGGGAGAGGAGGGGATATGAAGAAGATAACTTAGGTGGTTTGGGGCGGGGGTGGGGGTTGGGGGTAGGAAAATTAAATTTTATAATTTTTTATAATTATTTAATTTAAAATCGTCAAGTGGCAATATTTGATTGGTGTTTTTTTTATTTTAATTAAAAATAGATATTTAACAATTAATTTGGAGAAAAATGACAAATGTCATAATATTATTGGTCACTTTACACGCCATCGGTGCGTGTAATACATGCACATGATATATTTTTATTGATTCAGCAAAAAGTGTTAAAATAACATCCATGTATGCTACTTGAGGTGTCAAAAGTGAACAAGGTCCAGTTGAGGTGCCTAAGTGAAAGATCGTGCCAAGTTCAGGGCGATGGGTTTGGCCTGTTACTTATATAGGATTAATCCTACGTAACTAACTTCCAAATCAACTACCAAATGATCCCTAATTAGTGCCTATCTTGGACGTATAAATATTTTTATTTAAACAACTCCTATTTGATTTTATACATTTGTAGACATAAAATTCAACAGATAAAATTCATACAACTTTGAATTTAATTCATGATCATTTGGGTTGAGTAATTAATTTGGATCTTACAAATGAATTAATTCATTTTATTAAATTCAAAATCAAGGTCCATTACACCTTGGATCCCAAACTCATGCTACGTGTCAGGGTGATTCGGCGTCCCCATCAAATTAAAAACCAACAAGATGACGTCACATGTCCAAATGATGTGGAAACCTCATTCAAATTCAGGAACCAGTCAAAAGTCATCAAGGGTCAAAATGACATGTTTCGATCAATCACAAGCAACCTGGTCTACTCCCTACAACTATAAATAGCGGGTAACAACATTCTAAATGTTAATTAGAAAAAAGACTTGGACAAGTACTGACAACATCAACTACACAGTTCTTTAAAAGAGATGTCAATGGAGTTCTTTCCGAAGATCAACCCGAAATGACGAAGTGTTGTACGACATCTTTGAAGATCAAACACATCTAAAAGAGATCTAAATTATCGTACATTTGAGAAACACACTACTGACAATCTTCGAATCACGGAGAAATCTTAGGATTGAAAAATCAAGAAAATAACAGAATTGTACACACAAGATTCATTGATAAAATTATTATTTTTCTTTTATTTATTTTGGTTTGTAGTTAATTTTTAGCACTACAAAAATATATTGCGAACAAATTTTTGCACATCCAATGGGACCAATCCTGTACTTCATCTCTTCATTTTACAAATTAGGAAATCACAAATTCAACTACTGTAATGGACTATCAAAAAATCAATTTCGTTTCGTGCAAGAAGTCTACTATTGTTGCATCTGCTGAGATTAAACTTGTTGACCCCATCAATCAACGCAATCTCAATGCTTGTGTTTTGGATGGATCCCAATACTTCACCTCTTTAGAAATGACGAAAAGAAGAAAATCTTAAATTTCTATTGTAACTACAATCCCGGGGCAACCTTGCATTTATGTTATCAAACAAATTGTCTAAAACTGTCTTCAACTTTGAAGAATCTGAGGTCTCAACTAATTCTCCAACTTCAATGAAAGTCAACACCTTCATGGTTGATGCGGTTGACATAAATGAGAAGTTTGCAATGATGGAGCAGACCATTGAAGCCTTGAAGAAGTCCGCTAATGAGAAAGATCTTTAAATCACTCAACTTATGAGTAAGTTTGATCTCTACAATCCTGGAGAGTCAAGTTATAATCTAATACTACAAGAAAATTTAATGGTGAATCTCTCATCAAGTTATTTGACAGTCAATGCGTTAATCGATCTGCTTTATTGGCTACTCTAACAGTTCAACAACTGCAAGATATGATGGCAAATACCATCAAGGAATAATATGACAGTCCATCATAAAATTTCGTAGGATACTCAAAGATGTATGCTAAGAAAATTGAGAGCTTACCAATGTCAATTGGATATCAACCGCCAAAGTTTCAATAATTTGATGGAAAGAAAAATTTAAGGAAATACATCGCTCATTTTGTTGAGACTTGTAGCAATGCTAGTACACATGATGATCTTTTTTTCAAGCAGTTTGTTCATTTTTTGAAAGGCAACGCCTTTGATTAGTACACAGACTTGGACTCAGAATCAATTGATTGTTGAGAGAAACTAGAAACTCAGTTTCTGAATTGTTTCTACAGCACTCGTCTTATGATCAGCATAATGGAGTTGACAAATATAAGACAAAGCAAAGATAAGCCTGTAGTGGATTGATTACATCAATCACTAGCGAACATTGAGTTTTGATTGCAAGGATCAACTTTTTGAAGCTTCTACGATTGAAGTTTGCATTCAAGAAATGCATTGGGGCCTTATGTATATCCTCCAAGGAATTAAGCCTCGAACTTTTGAAGAATTAGCTATGTGCACTCATGACATAGAATTAAGCATTCCAAATAATGAAATGGTGTCACCTATCTTTAATTCTAGGAAAAAAGTCACAAATTCAAGGACTTTTCAGAAGACCAAATTAGAAAATCTATGACAACGACTGTGAGTTCTATAAAGGCCTCCACAAGACAAAAATTAAAAGAGAAAGCTCCAAAGCAATAAATGCGAGAAATGAAAAATCAACCAACCTTGAAGGAGTTACAAGAAAAGGTATATCCTTTTTTCGACTATGATGTTCCTCCGATTCTTGACGAGTTGCTATCCAAAGAAGTCATTAAACTCCCTAAGTCAAAGCTACCTGAAAAATCAAACAAAGTGGGCGATCCTAAGTAATACAAATTTTACCGTATTGTTAGTCATCACAACACAAAATGCTTCATCCTAAAGAAAAATATCATGACATTAATGTGAGGGGGAAATATCATCATTGATATGGCGATACAGTTGATTCAAACCATGTTAGCGCCAAACTGGACTATAAGAAAGGTTCAATTTCAAAATCTCCACAATCCATGCGCTTTGTGGCATCTCCAAAAGTTGAAGGAATTATTATGCTATAATTTGGGAGTTTTGACTCAATTGGGGTTCCAGCCTTAAACAAAACAATAAGCAAGTCCATGACAAATGACTTTTCTAATAGCAAAAAAGGTGTACTTGAACATTGATCGCTCACAAAAGAAAAAATGTCAAGGGACTTCTAAACTTCAACTTCTAAAAGTCGACACAAGATCAAGTGTGAATATTCTTCAATTAATGCGGGCCATAAAATTCAATACCAAATTGAATTGCAACAATACTTTTTCCCAAAGGGTTAGGAGAAAAGTTACATTACAAGAATTTTTTTCCAAAATACTCTAAATGTACGAGCTTAAACTGCATGTCACTTCTGGCCCGCAAAAATATAAACTGTGTACAGCTCAGAAAAAAGAAAAATGTTCATTAGGTTGAAAACCTCAAATGAGATAGCCTAGAAAAACGTTAGGACACTCAAAAAAATTTTAAAATTCACTCTTCCTAAACTACGTTATGACTTGATCCCCTTCACTGAGGTACGTAGGTGCTTAAAGTTTCATTTTAAGTTCAGTCACATTAGTAAATAAATAACATGGTGTCACGTGATCATCGCATTAATTCTCTGAAATGAGGAGCCATATGTAGCCGAAAATAATTACAAGCAGTTTTTGGGAAGAGAGGATTTTTGGCAGGTATCCGTATGTGTTAATTTTTTTCTGAGGGGACACAACTTCATCAAAAAAGGAGATGTGAACTAAAAGTCCTACAATCATCCGCAAGTCTCAAAGTGATATGGACATTTCTCCAATAAAAGTGAAAAAAAGTATTGGTAAATGGACACCAAATCCCACAAAAAATATGAAGCACATTATCATCATAGTCATACCTAAATAAAGACGTATATACGAAGTCATAAACCTTGGGGTGCTCCAACTCTTACTTGTAGCGAGGCAGAACATCCTCTACCCATTCTCAATAGCAAGGAGTATAGTAAACGTTACCAAAATCAGAAGATGAAACACTCCAATTGCTAAGGCATCCCTTAGGAGGAAAAGATTCGGCGGGGGTGATTCTTTTATGAATTGTGGATTTCAGTAGGTGAACATTCATGCTTATAGTTTGACCCGAGAAATTTTCCATGACATCTTTGATTTCAGCTTGCGACTATTCCTTAGGGTGAAGAGATTCGGTACACAACCCTCTATCAAGTGAGAGGTTACCAGTGATCGAAGGAAGGACCTTCATCGTAAGAATTTTGGCATTCGAATTTCGTTAGTTTCTCACTATCTCTAGGAGGATGCGGCATATTACAGTCACGAAAGTCCATCATGTCACAGCAGTTGTATAATTTCACTCAAAGATATGCAAAAGTAATTTAAAGGAATAGGTTAGGTTCGTAAGGTCATAACTTTAATTTGACAGCTATCTGAAGGCTGATTTCAAACAAATACCTGAAAGAATACAAATAAAATTAGATTATAGATTTCATATACTATATCGATTTATGAAACTTCTTTCTAATGCCGCAAATCACGTATGATTTCGTTGTTCCTAATTCAAGATAAATATTTTTTTTGTAAGGACACATGAAGCTGGGACAGTCAGCTCATCAAAATCCTAGCACGAATACAAAGTGTTACCTGGGACGATATAGAAGTTATCTGATTGTGGATTTTGGATATATCATATCTTTACGAGTCTAGTTTCTAGAACATCAAATGGATCAAAATTTCAGCATTTACGTGGAAGGATATGAATTTTCTACCACAGTTGCATAGATCTGTGAAAAAGTGACAAAAATCATATGTGAGAGAAGGTATTATCTTATGGATACAAACTCAATTGAGTTGGACAGTTTCACAAATTGACAACCAATCACCGTAGAAACATTGATATTTATGAATGTCAAAAGAAGGCGTGTAAGTTTCATCATATGAATTATGGAAAATTATAGTTATGAAAAGTTTCATTAGAACCAAAATTATGGAACATTTTTCATGGAGATATATTATGAAAAATTTTCATGGAACTCAAATTATGAAAAATTTTCAGTGAAATTAAATTATGGAAAGTTTCCTTTGATGCTAAATTATGAAAAAAAAATTAGAAGAACCAAATAATGAAAAGTATTTGTTTGAGCCGAATTATGAAAAGGCTTGCATTACAGCCAAAATGTGAAAAGATTAGAAAAAAATCACCATATACGCATGAACACTTCCCATGATATTCTATAATTGGTAATGTCTCATTTGAGGAGTTCACTATATAAGTACACACTATCTCAATATCCATCGCTTTTCATAAATCGCAAGACCACCACACAGAAGAAATATTAGTTAGACCACTCGCAAGTAGTAGTCTAGCTAGAATGTGTCGACAAAAAACAAGTACCTTTAAAGTCACAAAAATGAAAACACAGTAATGATAAATTCAAGTCTCGTCATCAAATTTCGGCAAGCCTAAACGTCAACAAGTCTCGAAGTAGGGGCATTTGTAGACATAAAATCTGACGGGTTAAATTCATACGAAATTTGGGTTTAATTCATGATCATTTGGGTTGATTAATTAATTTGGGTCTCATTTGAGGAGTTCACTATATAAGTACATATTATCTCAATATCCATCGCTTTTCATAAATCACAAGACCACCACACGGAAGAAATTTTAGTTAGACCACTCGCAAGTAGTGGTCTAGCTAAAATGCGTCAACGAAAAACAAGTACCTTTAAAGTCACAAAAATGAAAACACAGTAATGAATACTTCAAGTCTCGCCGCCAAATTTCGGCAAGCCTAAACGTCAACAAGTCTCGAAATAGGGGGCATTTGTAGACATAAAATTTAACGGGTTAAATTCATACAAAATTTGGGTTCAATTCATGAGCATTTGGGTTGATTAATTAATTTGAGTTTTATAAATTAATTAGTCCATTTTGTTAAATTCAAGACCAAGGTTCATTACACCTTGGAACCCAGACACTACGTATTAGGGTGACTTGGTGTCTCTGTCAAATTAAAGATCAACAAGATGATGACATCTATCCAAATGATGTGAAACCTCATTCAAATTAAAGAACCAGTCAAAAGTCATCAAGTGGCAAAATGACATGTTTCGACCAATCACAAGCAGTCTGGCCTACTCCCTACAACTATAAATAGAAGAGTTACATAATTTTCTAAGGTCATTGGGCAAAAATTGGAGAAAGCCACAACATCAACTACACCGTCCTTCAAAGGAGTAATCAACAGAGTTCTTCTCGAGGAGCAACCCGAAACGATGAAGTACTGAATGACGTCTCCGGAGATCAAATACATCTCAAGGAGGTCTAAATTATCCTACATTCGAGAAACACGCTACTAACAGCCCCGAATCACTGAGAAATCTTAGGAAAAAAATATCAAGAAAATAACGGAATTATACTCACAAGATTCATTAATAAAATTATTATTTTTCTTTCATTTATTTTTGTTTGCAGTTAATTTTCAACACCATGAAAATTTAATACAAACAATATTAAAATTAGTTCTTGCACTCTTAACTTAAATAGTAATTTTTTCAAGAAAACAAAAATAGAAGTTTGTTTTTTCTCTTTTGGATGAAAATTAAGTCTTTTGGTTGAAAATTAAGTGAGTTAAGAGGAAATTGAAAATTGAATTGCTTTTTTCTAAAAACACTCCATTAATAACTATTAACTTAAAAATTTACGTTTCTTCTTAATTCTAATTTCCTTCAACAACAAAAAAACGATAACAAATTATGATAATAATTATTAGTTGAGTGTTACTCTTCAGGAATCAACTAATAAAAAGTTTTATGATGACAATTTTGCAAATATGCAAGAGTCTATTTATACATTTTTTTTTCAAAGAGTACGAAAGAAACATCTTAGTGTTTGTTTTAATTTGAAATTTGTCTCTTCTATTTATTTACTTGATTGATCGATGTTGGAAGAACTCTACAACTCAAATACGAAATCAATATTAAATTAACAATAAAAGAGATATTCATCAAGTGAGATTGAGACAACCTATAATAAATTCAAATAAATAGAAAAAATCATTGTCACACCCCTTTTCCATACTCCAAAAGAAAGAATTCGTTTTAAGTTCGAAAGGGTTTTATTATTAAGGTCACAAAAATGAAAAATTTGTTTCGAAAAAAAAAAAGGATTATTTACATTATTATTTTTTTCTTATTCAGAGTCACCACTTGGTATAATCCAGTGTGTCAAGTCACCTTTGGAAATCCTTTTCGAAACGGTTTGACTCTAAAAACTGATCCGCGAACAGAGATTCCGGCTAAGGAATTCTGTTGACCGAGGGGAAGGTATTAGGCACCCCTCGATCCCGTGGTTCGACCACGGTCGCTTGGTGGAGCGTATCGGCTAATTTGACATTACAAATGTACAAACCACATAAACACACAAAACAAGCAAACAAACAAATCACACAAAATTCAAAACAAACCAAAATAATGTTCAGTCCAAATTATACAATCCAAAATAAAAGAGGTGCTGAAATATAAAACCTATTCTATTCTAAACTAATCCTAAACTAAACTCCACCCGACATTCCGGGCCTTGATCACGAGCCTACTTTGCGTACATACTACTTCGGGGCATTCCCCAGATAAATCAATACAAATCCTTCGAGTCATTCCCCGGCCAAATGAGTACAATTTAAACTTTTCGTGCAATAAAGTAGAAAGTACCATTCACGCACATATTCAAACACTCCAACAAATCATTATTCCTAAATTTGCCTACCCGGCCTACGTTTACCTATCAAGTTCAACGTATCACAATTCTATCATGTTCAACATTATCAATACATCAAAATTAATCAATATTCATTTTCCTCCATTTTTAATCCCCACCTTAATTCATTTTCAACCACGTGATTAACCCATTTCAATACACAATCCACCAATCGAGAATAACAAAAATTCACCAATCATGCTTAGCACATCTCACACCCAAATGTCACCAACAGTTCACATCAACAAACAAACCACGGTATCGAATCACACGCAATCACAATCACATAAGAATTAAATAAAAGAGAAGAAAGAATTGGATTTTAAATTTGAAGCTTTCAAACTCAATGTTATTCGAATAAAGAGAGTCCGCACCCGGAAACCTCGAGTTGAACCTTAACACCAACAATCCAACTCGACAAATAATGACCTGTTCACCGTCACTTTTCATGCCGTTACTGTTCACCGGTACTGTTCACCTGTTACTGTTCACCGGTTACTGTTCACTGATTACTGTTCACCGACGCTCTTTTTTTTTTCTTTTTTCTTTTTTTCTTTTTTTTGTTGTTGTTGTTGTTGTTGTGAGGAAGATTATTTTGTGATTGTTGTTATTGTGGAGAAGATGATGATCAAAGAATGAGCCTCCCCTTTTTCTCTCTTAGAATTTTTCTTTTATAATGTGCATGAATTTGTTATGATGTGGAAATTTTGGTGGGTCCCCCATATATTCTTTCTTTGTGGACAAGAAAAAGGAGGGGGATCACATGGGTAGTTAGGGTGGTGATGGTGATGTGTCATTTTTAATAGGATAGGTTGTTAGGATAAGATAAATTAGTTAGAGGTATTGTTTTTGTTTATTTTTATATTATTGTGGGATATAATTACATGGAGTTGGACACATGATAAGATGAACTAAAAATGAATAAAATTAGACTTCAGGAGGAACAAAATTAGGTGCCTACAATCATCTCACATTTGTTTCTATATGGGCTGAATCTTTGCCTAGTGATGGTTTTTTTTCAGACAAATAAACATAAAATCTAAAGAAGCAAAGAGAAGTGTCAAAATGAGAGAGCGTCAATCATTAATTTTAATACTAAAACATGTTGTCTGTGGAAATGGTAGCACAACCTCCATTTTCACTACTATTTGTTAGTGTTTAAACCCTACAAACCAAAATTAATGTTATGAAACTCAACCTGCAATCCCACACTTTGCAATCTAGTTTTTCACTTTTTGTCTTTCCCTTACTTTTCAAGATTTCACTTTTATCTTTATCCTTTTCCCCTTCGCTGGTGTTATATTTATCCAAATATGTAACTTGTTAATGGAATTTTTCTTCTCCTGACTAAATAAAATTTTATAGTATTAAATCTATTGATATTTCTTTTTATTTATCAGACAGCAATTTTTGTCAATTTTATAGCAAATGTGGGGAAAAGCATGCGCTTAGCCCCCCGCCAATTTTATAAATATCAAAATTTATACTTACTTTTATCATATTTTTATACAATTTATGCGTACTTATCCGAATCATAATAATATTCATATTTTATGAAAAATCTATATAACATTCATACATGAAATTATTAACGAGATTTGAAGTGATTTTATAATAACTTTGACAAAATGCACATGCTATGTTTGATTGTAGTTTGGTAAACATAAAACTCCTGTTATATTTGCTGAAGAAATGATTCTTTATCATTAAAAAGCGAATACATTCATAGAGCTAAAATTCCCAATTCACCTATTAATTTTTATACTAGTCTAGGGTACGCGCTTTGTGTGTGTACCTCGCTTCAATAAGTTTAATTTTATAAAATCACTTTAATATTATAAAAGAAAGTATGTCTTGATTAATAAAGAAATTGATGGTTTTATTAAATACGAAAAACACTTAAATAAAAAATTTATATATTCCTACAAATTCATGTAAAAACATTAAAACAACTTTAAACTAAATTAAGAAAAACTAAAAAGACTATAGAACAAAAAAAGAAGAAGCTTAAATAACTTTTCAAGATAACATTATGTCGTTAGAAAGTGTCAGAAGACAACAAATTAATATTTTTATTATTATAAGCTAAAAATAATATGCTATGAAAAGAATTACCAAAAGTATTCCTATTAGACAATTTCAATTTTTGAAAATTATTTTTCTACTTATCCTCACGCATCTCTTAAGTAATAAATGAAAGAGTAAATACATAATTACCCCACTGATGTTGGCCGAGATTTTCAAAAAGACACCTAAACTTTGAATTCGACCTATTACCCCACGATTCTTACTTAATCCGTTGCAAACACACCATTTTTCGCTGAATCTTAGTCACAACAAAGAGAGTGAACAAACACACCAATCAGGTGCTGCCACGTGTCAAATACGTTTAATTTATATTTTTTATTTTTTAATAAAATTTTACTTTTTATTTAATTTAACACCCCACCTCACCCCCTCTTCCCCCACCCCACCCCATCCAGCAGCTCTCCTCCACTCCCCACCCCCATTCAGCACCCCCACCCCCCGTCCAACATCCCCACCCCATCAGCATCTCCCCCAACTCCCCCCCTCCCCCTCTCTCACCATTCTCTCTCCCCGTTTAATTTTTTTTCAAATCAATTCAAAAAATAGTTTTATGATTGAATTGAGTTTTAAAGATATTTAAATGATATAATTTAACTGAAAAATTGAGCTTTAATGATATGATTTTTTTTAAAAAAAAAAAGTTTCAATGGAGGAGCTTTAATGGTATTGAAGAAGATATTGTGTTGAAGAAAAAATGGTAGGTAGTTAAATGATATGATTTAGTTGTAAAATGGAGCTTGAATGATTGATTTTAAAAACAATGGAAGCTTTAATGGTGAATTGAGTTGAAGAAGAAAGAGTGGGTGGGTTGGGGGGCGGAGAGGGGGTAGGAATAATTCTAAAAAATAAATAAATATTATTTTAAAAAAAATATAAAAATTATATATTAAATTATTTTACATGTGGCGGCTTTTAATTGTTCAAAAAGTCAAAATTCAAACCCTTTCACGCACCTGTGGCGCGTGTATACATGTAGAGGGTCAAAATGGTGTGTTTGCAATAAAATAAAGAAGAATCGTGGGGTAATAGGTCGAAGCTAAAGTTTAGGTGTCTTTTTGCAAATCTAGGACAAGATCAGGGGGTAATTATGTATTTACTCTAAATAAAAGTAAAAAAATAGTATACTTGCATAGAAGGATGGACAAATCTGAAGTCAAGCGTGATGTAGCGCCACTATAGCTTCCATAGCTACTCTTCTCCTTGAATTTCTTCGTCATCTTGATAGCAAGATTGCTCTGGCCAATTGATACACTAAGCATCCCATACCCCTCCCCTACTCCCTCTACAAGGAACCTTCTTTAGAAGGTCGGCACTTGTGGCATGTTACCTTCTATCATATATTTTAGAACTCCTAATTTAAGAAAAAAATCTTACCATATATTAAATTATTACCATATATTTTAAAGTCGGGATCCCGTATATTTTCTGAGTTGATATTAAATATATAATAATTGGAGAAAAGTGTGAAAAGACAATTTTGTTTAAAATTAGATCTTTTAATGAAAGGCATAAATTTTGATTCACTTTTTTAAATGCCTTCACACTTTTAATATATTAAAGATTAGAGATCAAATATTAGAGATAGAGATTATAAATTAAAGTACTATAAATGTCACTAAAGTTGCATCATATTTGCAAAATTATCTAGCCTCAAACAAAGTATTGTTACTTTTTTTTTTGTATAAATAACATAAATACCAATCTTTTTGGAAGTAATTACACTCTCTCCCACTTTTTAAATTACTTTACTCTCTCTCCTTATTAATATACATAACATAACCGACATATACATAGCATTTCTGTGTATATGTTAGGATTTTTATAATATATTTAGGGATTTGGAATTTTTTGTAATATTGAAATCATAAGTTGTGTATTTGTCTAATTTTTAGTTCTTTTGGTATATTTTGATTGATTTTCATTTTATAGCACAGAGAAAGCTCAGTAATATATATAATATCTAAAATTTATCATTTGAAATATAAATTTTATATGAAGCATTATGAAAACGTGCAATGCGCGTTTGGGGGAACTATTTATTTATCCTAAAAGTGAGAAACACCACAGTGAAAAATTAAATTATCATTTTACCCCTATATTAAATTAAAATATTATAAAATATATGATTAAATAAATAATAAATTTTTTATAATGCTTTCCTTTTTTTTTTGGTAAAATCTATCATGCTTTTCATTATATTTGGTTTTGAGTTTTTTTAAATATTAAATGAATACACATGACATGAATCATTAGTTTCATTTTGTCATGATGATCAAATTATGGAGAATCTAAAAAGTTGCAAAAATTATTCTATGCAGAACAATTTCACCTAAATATATCTTAATGGTCATTCTAAATAAATTGATATACTCAATAATACATTAAGGCTCTTCATGCATGTTTCATGTTAATAAATAAAATTATATACAAAAGAATAAATTTTATAAGAAGTATGATTTGCTTTTAGAAATTTTACGAAGGCTGTCATAAAGTATTTATATCTTCTAATTGTCCACATGTCCATAAGTCTAATGAGGTTGACCATGTTCAATATTTAAATCCTTGTATAGATGTAATTTCTTTAAACTTGAGTAGAATTTTATTTAAATTCAAATAAAGAAAAGTAACTTGGAGCATTCTTGAAATCAATATTATGTTTCTTGCCAAATTACTATTGCTATTTTTTCAAAAAAGAAAAGCTCTAGGTTGTGTAGTTATGTACACAATCCAAAAGTTTCAATATATAGGACTTTTTTCATTTGTTTTAAGTTTCCTTCAGGTATACAACTTTTACATATACTTATCAGGAAACCTTCACGGACACAATCTTTTCATATATTCTCTCTACTTACTTTGATGACAAAAAAAAATAGAGTAGTAGAAATATATGAATGAGAGTAATAATCATCATGTCCACAACACAAGAAAAATTAATTGTAATTGTAATAAATAATAGTGGAACCTATTTATTTCATAGGTCAACGTCTTTAGAGACTCTTTCTCAATTGTTAAGAATGACTTCTTGTCCATACATAGTATAGTATTGCTTATTGATATTTGTCAGTTCAATTGTTGAAACCAAATACAACAAGCCATAATGATGTAATAGTTTGTCTATTTTCCTTCTAGTCGTGTCTTTCTTTTTTATGTACGTAATTTGCACGTATATAATGTGTCAACTATTAATAATTATTTATAAAAGAACAAATATAATGTGTGTACCTCATACTATTAAACAAGCAAATTGCTTGAGATCAAGCAAAGTTTTCTATGCAAAAGAGACAATCTAGGTTAAATTATATTGAAGATAAGCAACTTGTGTTGGCATAAGAATTACTATTGTCTTTTTAAATCCACAACATGAAATTAAAAAAATTTAAAAATAACAAAAAATAACCAAAACTTTCATATGCATGGGACACTTAAGATATTACAATGATAAGTACATATAATACCCCAAAGTTTCTTAACTAATTTCGTCCCAAGAATGTCAAGTATTAGCTTCTAAATTGAATGATGTTTATTCCATGAGGAATTTTTTTAGATTTTCACTTTGTCATGTGGGAAATTCAATAAGCTTTTCATCGATATAAGATTCGCCCAAATTCGATAACCGGATAAAAAAATTATGACTATTTCAAGTTCCTATCGTAAAACAGCGTCATATTAATCAGTGGCGCGCCACGCCACAAGAGAAAATGCCATTTGTCGAATTCCAGTAAGGGTCCGCGATAGGGCGCGTCGTACCAATCTTTCAGGTCACAAATAAAGTGGCAACGCGATGGTTCCGCGTCGCGCCATTTCCCAATTTCCCAGTTGTCAAATTTCAATGACACGGCGCAATAGTACCACATCGCGTCAGGGGTTCAGTTCGGAAAATTTTTTACAAAGTTAAAAGACGCGTTCAAGGTTAAAAGGGTCGATTTTTCACCCCCTATTTAAACCCAATAACACGTGATTTAGCCATTTTTTCCCCAAAATATACTAGTTTCTCTCAATTTTCTCTCAAGAACAAACTAGTATTTCAATTGGGGATTCAATTTCAAGAAAATCTCTCCATCAATCTTCGTTAAATCAAGAACTAAGGTATGCGTTGTGTTGATTTATGAATTTCATTCATCCATAAAGTTCAAGAACCCTATTTTAAATTATGAATCATGATATTTATGTTGTGGGTTGGTTGTAACCATGCTTATCTTGTTATATGATTCTCACGTTGGAATATTTATGTGTTTTTCATGAAACTACATTAGCAAGTGAATGAAATTCATAAATTGAGTTATTTATAATGTGTCAATTTGATGATTATGCCTATGCCCTAAGGGTGTATGCAAGGTGTTTGATAAAATACCTAGGAGGATAGAAATTATGCACTATATCTAAATAGTGATCCAAAATGACTTCCATGTTATTCTTATGTATTGAAATATTTTGTTGGATTGCTCATGAGTTAGCCTTATGAAATTATGCTATGTATACATGATATCTTATTCACGTACCAAGCTATGATAATCAAACGCCCATGAAATATCTCCAACTATTGTATTATGGATTGTTGATGTTGGTCATGTATTCAATAATGTCATGCCTTGTCAATTTTCTTCCATCGAGTTCTGGGGGTACTTGTACCCGAAAAATATAGCCGTGTGCCTAGAGTTAGTGTCATGATTTCATAATATCCTCAGTCAAGCCATGATCCATAGAACTCATTCAGTCATGTGACTTAGGAAATCTCAGTAATTCAGTAATCTCAGTACTATTCTGTCAGTCAACGGAATTCAGTTAATTCAGTCCAGTTCAGTTCAGTAATCCATGTTCAGTGTCTATTCAGATAGGAGTAGGTGTAAGCACCGAGTGAACCCAAGGATGGGAACTCACCTATTATATGAGGGTGTGATTCTTAAATGCAATTCTTGCATTTCAAAACTATGTAGCCAGCATAGGTTGAGACATCATAGCCTGCTATATGAAGGTAGATGAGGTGGCTTAACCTGTTATATGAGGGTTCCCACCATTCTCACTAGAGTTACCTGTTATATGAGGGTTACTCACAGATTATCCTTACCAGTGGTGCGGTATTGACACCCGTCCAATTGGGTTTACAGATTGGACCCCAACTCAACCATAATGGCGTATTAGAGGCATGTCGTTTATATGACTACTTCCCATAGTTTCGGTTACAAAATTTAGGGTTATCAGATACAGTCAACTCTGAATAGTGCGGAACTCAGCTAGTTCCATCAGAAACTAGACTGGCAGATACAGTCGCTCAATATTTGTTATTTCAGTTATATAGTTATCAGTATCTTATGTTATCAGTACTCAGACTAAGTAATTATGTTATCACGACACTAGTTACAGTTATTATGTATCCATACATGTATTCTCACGTTCATATTATTCAGTCAGTTAGTATAAATCATGCATGTAAACCCTTTGCATTCAGTCTACCTCATATGCATACCAGTACATTCAAAGTACTGGTGCATTTGCGCTATGGTGTCTTATACCATAGTTTCAGAAACACGAGCTCCAGAGCATCAGTAGCATTCCACTCTCTGCAGTCAGAGTTAGCAGTGAGTCCTCATCTTTTGAGGACATAATCATTTCTTTATTATCTCATTAATTATTTTATTTGTTGGAGTTAGTTGGGGACATGTCCCATCATCTCCTTATTCAGACAATTATATTTTAAAGGATTTTCAGACTACAGTATATTTAGATAGTTTTATTTTGGGCATTTATACCCCATCTGAAATGTTATATTTTATCGAATATTATTTACAGTTTGAACCTTATAGCCTTTCAATTTATATTTTCGTATTATACAGTATATCATGCAGTATATAGGCACAGATATCAGTCATGGGTTAGCTTGTGGTCCTTCGTGGTCATGAGCATCGTGTAGCGTTTCGGGTACCAGTTTCAGGACGTTACAAACTTGATATCAGAGCCTAAGGTTCAATAGTGTCCTAGAAAGTTTGAAAGCCACATCTAGTAGAGTGTCGTGCATGGGTGTGTTGCGTACCACATTTATGTACAGGAGGCTATAAGATGTTTTAGAAATAGTTTCCCTTCTTTCAATATTCATGGCGTGCCAGTGAGCATAATCTCAAGTCAATCTCTCGGTCTAATCTGTTTCTCCCTTTCTTCTACAGAATATGCCTCCCAAAAAAATGGGAATCAGTCATCCCCTTAACCCGAAGATTCTTTGGGCGAACATGTTTCTCATTCAGAGTTTAAGACTGCATTCACTACTCTTGCTCAGTCAGTTGCTGCTCAGAATAAATGACCAGCTGTCATTTTGGCCAATCCAGTGGCCAATTCAGCTGCGGCCAGGATTCAGGACTTTACCTGAATGAATCCTCCATCTTTTCTCGGGTCTAATTTAGATGAGGACCCTCATGAATTCATCGATCAGATTTAGAAGGTTACAGACATCATGGGGGTGTCGACTATTAAGAGTGATGAGCTAGCTGCATATCAGGTACAGGATATTGCTCATACTTGGTTTAAATAGTAAAAGTCAAAAATGCCAGATGATGCAAGGCCTATTGATGGGAGGAGTTTGTCAGTGTATTCTTAGATAGATTCTTTCCCCAAGAGCTGAGGGAGGCTAAGATGTTAGAATTTATCAACCTCGGGCAGGGAAACATGACGGTGAAAGAGTATTCTTTTAAGTTTACTCAATTAGCCAGATATGCCCCTCATGTGGTTGTAGATAGCAGAGCCAAGATGAGTAAGTTTGTTTCTGGGGTAAATGATAGAGTGGTTAATGAGTGTAGGTCTGCAATATTGAATAGTGATATGACAGATAGAAGAGCAGAAGTTTAAGATGAAGGAGAAGTAGAATAAAAGAGCAAGGACAGGTAGTTTTAACTTTGCTCAGCCCAAATCAGAAGGAGGAAACCATTCTGAGTTTCATCCTAAGTCATCAGTTCCAGCTCCTTCTTCAGCTAGTGCTCCAGCTCCTAAGTTTAGGGATGGTAATAAAGATAGAGCGCCAGGCTCTAAGTCTCAGGACAGTATTAGCAGTGCCTACACCTATCCTCTTTGCCAGACTTGTAGCAAGCACCATCAGGGTATTTGCAGATCTGGCAGTGGTATTTGTTTTGGATATGGCAAGCCAGGCCACAAAGTCAGAGACTGTCCTCAGCCAAGTTCTCAAGGTCAACAGAACTATTCCTCAACTCAGTCCGGTCGCCCAAATCAGCAGGGTGCCACTTCTAATACTACTAGTGGGAAACGCCTGAACAAACTCTATGCTCTCCAGTCCCAGAAAGATCAAAAAAATTATCCTGATGTGGTTAATGTACGTTACGGATCTTTCATGTGCATGTTTACGCTTTGCTAGATCTAGGTTTTTCTCTGTCTTTCGTTACTCCCTATATAGCAGTTTATTTCGAAGTTAGTCCCAAAATTCTAGCAGAGCCCTTTTCAGTCCTACCCCAGTGGGTAAAATCATCATAGCCCGGTGGGTATACAGGAACTGTTCGGTTAGGATATTTCAAAAAGTCACCTTAACAGATTTAGTCGAATTAGAGATGATGGATTTTGATATCATTCTCGACATGGATTGGCTTCATTCCTGCTATGCCACAGTCGACTACAGACACAGAATAACCCAGTTCCAGTTTCCAAATGAACCCGTCCTAGAGTGGAAGGGTAGTGTATCCGCTTTCAGAGGTCAGCTTGTTTCCTACCTTCGGGCAAGGAAAATAATATCTAAGGGATGTGTCTGTCATCTTGTTCGAGTAAAGGATACTAGTTCTGAAACTCCCAGCCTTGATTCAGTCCCAGGCGTGAATGAATGTTCAAATGTCTTTCCCAAAGATCTTCCAGGAATTCCTCTTGAAAGGAAAATAGGCTTTGGCATTGATCTTCTTCCAGACACTCAGCCTATATTCATTCCTCCATACAGAATGGCACCAGCAGAACTTAAAGAGCTAAAAGATCAGTTAAAAGATCTCTTAGCTAAGGGATTTATCAGACCCAGTGTGTCCCCGTGGGGTGCACCAGTCTTATTCATGCGTAATGAAGATGGTTTTTTCAGAATGTGTATTAATTACCATCAGCTCAATAAATTCACGGTCAAGAACAAGTATCCTCTTCCCGAAATCGATGACTTATTTAACCAACTTTAGGGTGCCAGTTATTTCTCTAAGATAGACCTCAGATCAGGCTACCATCAGCTCAGAGTCAGAGAATGTGACATTCCAAAAACAGCTTTTCGTACTCGGTATGGTTACTTCGAGTTTCTGGTCATGTCCTTTGGTCTTACTAATGCCCCAGCAGCTTTCATGGACTTGATGAACCGTGTGTTCAAGCAGTACTTGGACATGTTTGTCATAGTCTTCATAGATGATATTCTTGTCTATTCCCGCAGTGAGTGTGATCATGCAAACCATTTCAAAATCGTAATTTAGACCCTCAGAGATCATTAGTTGTTAGCCAAATTCAGTAGGTACGAATTTTGGCTAAGTTCGTAGCATTTCTTGGTCATATCATTTTTGGTGATGGCATTAGGGTTGATCCTCAAAAGACCGAAGCCGTAAGAAACTGGCCTCGACCTGTCTATCCATCAGATATCAGGAGTTTCTTGGGTTTGGTTGGCTATTATAGACGATTTGTTAAAGGATTTTCTTCTATTGCATCCCCTACGTCCAGATTGACTCAGAAGAAAGTTAAGTTTCAGTTGCCATGGAATGTATAGGTAGGGATTGTTTTATGTTTGGAAAGCCCGTTCCCAGATCCATGTGAGAAGAGTTTTCAAGAGTTGAAGACTCGACTCACCTCAGCTCCAATTTTGGTTCTTCCTGATATTTCAGATGGTTTCATAGTGTATTATGATGCATCCAGAGTAGGTTTGGGTTGTGTCCTCATGAAGCATGGTAAGGTCATAGCCTACACCTCCAAACAACTTAAATCCCATGAGAAAAATTATCCGACTCATGATCTTGAGTTAGCAGCCATAGTATTTATCTTAAAGGTTTAGAGGCATTATCTGTACGGTGTTTATGTAGATGTGTTAACAGATCATAAGAGTCTCCAGTATGTCTTTTCTTAGAAAGATCTTAATCTTTGTCAGATAAAGTGGTTAGAGCTCTTGAAAGATTATAACATGAGTGTTATTTATCATACGGGCAAGGCCAACATAGTGGCCGACGCTCTCAGTAAACTGTCTATGGGTAGTGTTTCTTGTGTTGAGGATAGTAAGAAGAAGTTAGCTCAGGAAATCGATTAGCTTGCCAGACTAGGTATTCGCTTAGTCGATACAGAAGAGGGTGATATATGGGTTTAAAGTAGTTCAGAATCATCTAGAGTTTCTGAGGTGAAAGAAAATCAAGATAGAGATCCCAGTCTAGTCAAGTTGAAAGAGTCAGTCAAGGATCAGAAAGTAGAGAAGGAGGAGATGGTGTCCTACGTTGTCAGGGTCGTCTGTGTGTTCTACGTATAGATGACTTAAGGCAGCAAATTCTTGCAGAAGTGCATGGTAAGCGCTACTCAATTCATTCAGGTCCATAAAGATGTACCGCGACTTGCGGAAAATCTATTAGTGGAGTGGAATGAAGAGAGATATTGCAGATTTTATGGCTAAGTGCTCTACATATCAGCAGGTTAAAATAGAGCATCAAAAACCTAGTGGGTCCATGTAGGAGTTTAGTATTCCTACTTGGAAGTGGAAAGAAGTGAACATGGAGTTCATGATGGGTTTGCCTCGAACTCGTCATCAGCATGATTCAGTATGGGTCATTGTAGATAAAATGACCATATCAGCTCATTTTCTTCCACTTATACCTCTTATTTAGCCAAGGATTATGCCAAACTCTACATCAAAGAGTTGGTCAGATTGCACGATGTTCCATTATCTATCATCTCAGACAGAGGTACCCAGTTCACCTCTTATTTCTGGAAAGCATTCCAAAAGGGTCTTGGTACCCAAGTTTATCTCAGTACAACCTTTCATCCTCAGACAGATGGTCAAGCAGAAAGGACCATTCAGACCCTATAAAATAGGCTAAGGGCGTGTGCAATTGATTTCAAGGGTAGTTGGGATGACCACTTGCCTTTGATTAAGTTTGCATACAATAATAGCTATCATTCTAGTATTAAGATGGCTCCATTCGAAGCTCTCTATGGCAGGAGATACAGATCTCCAGTCGGTTGGTTCGAAGTTAGTGAGGCCTCAGTTATAGGGCCTGACTTAGTATTCGATGCCTTAGAGAAAGACCAGTTGATCAGAGAAAGACTCTGGGCTGCTCAGAGCCAACAGAAGTCTTATGCAGATGTGCGTAGAAAGGATCTCGAGTTTAATATTGGTGACTAAGTCTACCTGAAGATCTCTCCCATGAAGGGAGTGAAGAGGTTCAGCAAGAAAGGAAAGCTCAGTCTCTGATATGTCGATCCCTTCAAAATTCTCACTCATTTTGGAAAAATGGCTTATGAGCTCAAATTGCCTTCAGATCTAGCCGCAGTTCATCCATTCTTTCATATCTCCTTGCTCAAGAAATACATAGGTGATCCATCAGTCGTAGTCCCTACTAAGGGCGTCGACATTTAGAGCAGCCTCTCTTATGAAGATTCTAATTGAAATTCTAGACTATCAGACTCGTAGACTGAGGAACAAAGAAATCCCTCTAGTCAAAGTTCTTTGGCAAAATCAGTCCGTTGAGGGAGCTACTTGGGAAGCAGAAGCAGACATGCGAACCAAGTATAATCACCTCTTCTCCTCTAACTCAGATCTAGCTCAAGGTAACAGTTCTCCTTAAGCTTTTCAGTTTTCATATCCAGATTTCAGTTACAACTTGGTATCAATCTCATGTTCAAAATTCCATTTTTTCTTAAACTTGGTACTAAGTACCATTGTGTATTCAGTCATATGTCCATGCATCAGATTACTCATGTATTCATGCATCAGACATGCATTATCCTTGTGAGAAACTCAGTTATCAGAATCTCAGTTATGTCTTCATGAGTTAGTTAAGTCATGAAATCATGCATTAGATATGCAAGCTCAGTGTAAATCTCAGAAATGTCAGTCATGTTTCAGTTGTTCATGTTCAGTGTATACTACAGCTCATCGTTTCTCCCATCTCAGTCGGTCTCATTCGAGGATGAATATACCAAAGGAGGAGATATTGTAATACCTCGAAGTTTCTTAACTAATTTCGTCCTAAGAACGTCAAGTATTAGCTTCTAAATTGAATGATATTTATTCCATGAGGAATTTTTTTAGATTTTCACTTTTTTTCATGTGGGAAATTCAATAAGCTTTTCATCGATATAAGATTCACCTAAATCCGATAATCAGGTAAAAAAGTTATGACTATTTCAAATTCCTGTCGTAAAATAGCGTTATACTAGTCAGTGGCGCCCCGCACCACAAGAGAAAATGGCATTTGTCAAATTCCAGTAAGGGTCCGCGTTAGTGGCGCATCACGCCAAACTTCCAGGTCCCAAATAAAGTGGCAATGCAATGGCTACGCGTCGCGCCATCCCCTAATTATTCAGTTGTCAAATTCCAGTGACACGCGCGGTAGCGCCGCGTTGCGCCAGGGGTCCAGTTCAAAAAAAATTTCACAAAGTTAAAAGACACGTTCAGGGTTAAAAGGGTTAATTTCTTACCCCTATAACTCAATAACACGTGATTTAGTCATTCTTCACCTAAAATATACTAGTTTCTTTCAATTTTCTCTCAAGAACAAACTAGGGTTTCAATTGGGGATTCAATTTCAAGAAAATCTCTCCATCAATCTTCGCTAAATCAAGAACTAAGGTATGTGTTGTGTTGATTTATGGATTCGTTTCATCCATAAAGCTCAAGAATCCTATTTTAAATTATGAATCATGATATTTATATTGTGGGTTGGTTGTAACCATGTTTATCTTGTTATATGATTCCCACGTTGGAATATTTATGTGTTTTTCATGAAACTACATTAGCAAGTAAATGAAATTCATAAATTGAGTTATTTATAATGTGTCAATTTGATGATTAGGCATGTGCCCTAAGGGTGTATGCAAGGTGTTTGATAAAATGCCTAGGAGGATAGAAATTATGCACTATAGCTAAATTATGATCCAAAATGACTTCCATGTTATTCTTATGTATTGAAATTATTTGTTGGATTCCTCATGAGTTAGCCTTATGAAATTATGCTATGTATACATGCTATCTTATTCACGTGCCAAGCTATGATAATCAAACGCCCATAAAATATCTCCAACTATTGTATTATGGATTGTTGATGTTGGTCATATGTTCAATAATGTCATGCCTTTTCAGTTTTCTTCCATCGAGTCCTGGGGGTACTTGTACCTGAAAAATATTGTTGTGTGCCTAGAGTTAGTGTCATGATTTTATGATATCCTCAGTCAATCCATGATCCATAGAACTCAGTCAGTCATGTGACTCAGAAAATCTCTGTAATTCAGTATTATTTCGTCAGTCTACGAAATTCAGTTAATTCAGTTCAGTAATCCATGTTCAGTGTCTATTCTGATGGGAGTAGGAGTTAGCACCGAGTGAACCCAAGGATGGGAACTCACCTGTTATATGAGGGTATGATTCTTAGAAGCAATCCTTGCGTTCCAGAACTATGTAGCTAGCATAGGTTGAGAGATCATAGCCTGCTATATGAGAGTAGATGAGGTGGCTTAACCTATTATATGAGCGTTACTTACAGATTGTCCTTGCCAGTGGCGCGGTATTGACACCCTTCTAATTGGGGTCACAGATTGGACCCCAACTCAACTATAATGGCGTATTAGGGGCATGTCAGTTAGATGACTACTTCCCACTAGTTTGGTTACAGAATTCAGGGCTGTTAGATACAGTCAACTCAGAATAGTGCGGAACGCAGCTAGTTCCATCAGAAACTAGACTGGCAGATACAGTCGCTCAGTATCAGTTATTTCAGTTATACTGTTATCAGTATCTCATGTTATCAGTACTCAGACTCAGTAATCATGTTATCACAACCCTAGTTGCAGTTATTATGTATTCATGCATGTATTCTCACATTCATATTATTCAATTAGTTAGTATAGATCATGCATGTAAACCTTTTGCATTCAGCCTACCTCACATGCATGCCAGTACATTCAAAGTACTGACGCATTTGCGTTATGGTGTCTTATACCATAGGTTCAGAAACACTAGCTCCAGAGTATCAGTAGCATTCCAGTCTCCGCAGTCAGAGTTAGCAGTGAGTCCTCATCTTTCGAGGACATGATCATTTCTTTATTATCTCATTAATTAGTTTATTTGTTGGAGTTAGTTGGGGACATGTCTCATCATCTCCTTATTTAGACAGTTATGTTTTAGAGGCTTTTCAGACTACAGTATGTTTAGACAGTTTCGTTTTAGGCATTTATACCCCATCCCAGATGTTATATTTTATCGGATATTATATTATAATTTGAACTTTATGGCCTTTCAGTTAATGTCTACGCATTATACAGTATATCATGCAGTATACAGGCACAGATATCAGTATGGGTTAGCTTGTGGTCCTTCGGGGTCATGAGAACCGTGTAGCATTCTGAGTATCAGATTCGAAACGTTACAATACATAATAATAAAAAATAACGGATAGTAACATGTTAGAAACTACAATAAAATGAAACGATAATAGAGATATTAGAATAATATGAATAAATGTAACCTTGACAAAAAGGTGCATTAAAAAAAGGTTCCATGGAGCCCGACTGAATATTCATTTGCCAGTTCAAAACTGCACAAAGTCGATGGAAGAAGAATTTGAAAATAACTTCTTTTATAGAAATTTTAAAATAGACAAAAGAAGGATTGATAAACCAAAAATAATTTGATCTTTTTAAATCTTTATACATATTGAAAAAAATACATGTTATGGACCTAGTTAAAGATTTGTTGAACAATAATTTCAATTACTACAACGACAACGACAACAGCCTATTCAATTCAACGTATTCCCACTAAGTGAGATCTAGAAAAGGTAGAGTATAGAAGTACAATAGAAGAAAAAAATTAAGGTACACACCTTTGCCAAAAAAAAAAATCAAATTCATCCAAATTTTTCTTCAATAATATCACCTCATACACCAAGAAGACAACAAATCACTGTAGTACCAAAACAAAGGACGTTGTTAGTATGGGTCAATATTATCTAATCTATAAAAATTTAGAAAATAACCACATCATTAATCACATTAACATAATCTCAAAAAATAAAATTGTGAAACATGATTTTAGGGAGGTTTCTATTACTCTTTTCACCTATTGATAAAAAATTTTATAAACGTGTAGATGCACTATTAAAATTTACAAAGAATTTTTAAAAATTATCATATAAACTAAATAAGACACAAAAAATAATGAAAGAAATCATGCAAAAAAAATTTATTATATAATCTCTACATAATCATAATGAATAATATAATACATTAATAAATCAAGATGGATAGCATAGTTAATACACTAATACATCAAACTTTTATGGAGAATACTTACATTAAATATAAGTCATAATCGTCAAGGAAATAAAATTCCTGCATAATCACTATGAATAACATAATACATCAAGTAAATCCAATGATATGTTGATTTCTAATGTAAAACTTAACTAGGCTCATATATCAAATTATCAATATCATTGTGCAATCTGAATATCAATAATTTCATTTATCAGACTTTTGCACTATCAAAATATTTTACACATACGATATAAATCACCAATCTCACCAAACAAAAAACAATGAAAATACTTCTCCATGAGATCAGGAGGTCACGGGTTCAAGCCTTGGAAATAGCCTCTGATAGAAATGCAAGGTAAGGCTGCATACACACCCTAGGCTGCATACGATGCACCCTTGTGGTGGGGCCCTTCCCCAAACACTGCGCATAGCGATAGCTTTAGTGCATCGAACTGCCTTTTTTATCAATAATAGAGGGGCTAAAAAATAAAAATATCATTAACCCCCCACCCCACCCACCCCCTCCTTTTTTTGCTTTTCTACCTTAGTCTAATCCAGCAAATTTGTTGGTACACTTGACTATATGTACAATATTGATTAGTCAAAAGGGGGACCTAATTGTAATGTTAATCCCCTACCCCTAGTAGGGGACCGATCTACTATATAGGGAATTTAAGAGTCTTAATATATCTTTATAACTTTTGACTCATTGAAAATTACCCGTAACACAATGTCCACTCAAATCTTTTTAGTAAGATTAAGTGGTGGACACATTTTTTCCCATGCATGAATTTTCAACATCATTCCAACGATGTATGACTGGATTCAGTGTAATTGTTTTATTCAAGATTATACCATTATGATAAGGTACAAAATATTAGGACCATTTGAGACTAATTAGTCTTTGATATTGCTCAAAAAATACAAAATTTAGGTGGTCCTTTAATTTTAATCCATGAATATGGACTATCACGAGGAACCCATGGTGGATGTGGCATAGCTTTCACGATCTAAATCGGATCCAATATTTAATATTCACTTTATATCAAGTTAAATTACATGTTTTACCGTTTGTGCAGGACCTCATCAATTTTTATGAGTTTCATTTTGAATAATACATAATTACATCACTGATTTTATTTGAGATTTTTAAAAAGACACCTAAACTTTAACATCGATCTATTATCCTACGATTCTTCTTTATTTCATTGCAAATGCATCATTTTTCGCTGAATCTGAGTCACAACAAAGTGAGTGAAGACACGCGTCAATCAGGTGCTGCCACATGTCAACTATGTTTAATTTCATATTTTTTAAAATAAAATTTTCCTTTTTATTTAATTTAACACCCCACCCACCCCCTCTCCCCCCCCCATCCAGCACCTCCCCCTTACGTCAGCAGCTCCCCTCAACCCCCACCCTCGTCCAACACCCCCACCCCCACCCCCATCAGCATCTCCCCCCTAACCCCCCCTAACCCTCTCCCACACTTCGTCAGCATGCATTTCCATTCTTTTTTTTTTTCAAATCACTTCAAAAAATAGTTTTATGATTGAATTGAAAATTTTATGATTAAATTGAGTTTTAAAGATCGTTAAATGTTATGATTTAACTGAAAAATGGAGCTTCAATAATATGATTTTAAAAAAAAACTTCAATGGAGGAGTTTTAATGGTGACATTGTGTTAAAGAGCTTTAATGGTGTTGAAGAAGACATTGTGTTGAAGAAGAAATTGTGGGTAGTTAAATGATATGATTTAATTGTAAAATAGAGCTATAATGAATGATTTTTTAAAAAAAAAAAATAAGCTTCAATGGAATCTTTAATGGTGCATTGAGCTGAAAAAGAATGAATGGGTAGGATGGGGAGGCGGGGGCGGAGAGTGGTAGGGATAATTTTATAAAATAAATAAATTTAAAAAAAAAAAAAATTTTACACGTGGCAGCTTTTGATGGGTTAAAAAAGTTAAATTCGAGTCTTTTCATGCGCCATAGGCGCGTGTATACACGCAAAGGGTCAAAATGGTGTGTTTGCAACGAATTAAGTAAAAATCGTGGGGTAATAGGTTGAATTCAAAATTTAGGTGTCTTTTTAAAAATTTCGATCAATATCAATGGAGTAATTATGTATGTACTCTTTCATTTTTATGAATGTAATCTCCTGACATGATACTAAACGTGTTGCATGGATCAATACACATATCATCTAGTACTATCATCATTTATGGCTAGAATTAGGAGTCTCTAATGTCATTCTTTTGCCTAGTTTTCTTTTCTCAATAAAAATGTGCATCCGGCAGAGTGTTTTTGCTATTGAATTCTATATAATATATTATGATTTTCGTTCTTCTAATATTAATTTAACAAATCATATTTAACCTTCAATTAATTGAAATGTGTTTCTCAATATCCTTTATATGTACGGAAGTATGTTATATTTATAATATTTTTAGAACTATATATACTACCAAATCTATAATCTATATTTATATCTATAATCTATAATCTCTAATCTATAATCTATATCTATAATTTATAATCTATAATATATAATATATTAAAAATGTAAAGCTCCTTAGAAAAATGATTTGAACTTTTTATCCTTTATTAAAAGTCTTCACAATAAATAAAATTGTCATTTCACTTATATTTCATTTAAGGATCCTCTTATTCTTATTAAATAAAGGAAAGTAAAGGTCAATTAAAAAAATAAAAACATAAAATTGAAAAAAGGTCTAGAAAAGTAAAAAGCAAAAATGTGGGGAAAAAAAGCCTAAATCCTAATCCTAAAGTCACTTAAGGAAAACATTAAATAAATGTAATGTTTTTGACAAATAAAAACATAAAAACGCGGGGTAAAAAAAAAAAAAAGCAAAAACGTATGAATAAGAAAAAAAGAGTCCTAAAACCTAATAAACTTGAAAGTGGACAAAAAAAAATCACTAAACAGGTATGAAAAAAAAACTTAAGGAAAAAAGTCCAATTTATAGGAAAAATTAAATATCTATTTTTAATATTAGGAAAATAATTAATTTTCCTTTTAGGTGCAGAATCTTTTTAAATAATAAATTCATATTGACTTATTACTTTACCTTATATAGAATTACCTTCATTAACTACAAATTAAATTCTCTTTTTCAAAAGAAATTGAATTATAATTACACATGTTTATGATGTCAAATATTACATATAATATCTTACTCTTCATCCCACCTCCGTGGCTGATTTAATTGTCGAACTCCAACTGTCATAACTGAGTCGTTAAGAAGAGTTTGATTTATGAAAGGTTAGATTATTTTTTATTTATGAATCATATTTTTGTGATTTGTAATTTTTATGTGCAACTTAGTTTTAATATTGTTGCATGCCCTCGTTATGTTTGTTTTCAAAAATTTATGATTTTTTTAATACAGGTGTATTAGATAGGAGGGTGTGGAGGTCATGAATTAGGGTAGAAGGTTAGTAGGTAATTATACTTTGACTTGTTTTTTGATAGATTTAGGTTTAGTGGGAGTCTGGCGGGAGTTTGAGAGCATTGTGTCTGTCGTAATTTTAGCTTTATACATGTGTTTTCTTACTGATGTCTATTACCCTCTATTATCTATCGTGTTTCAGTTACCACATTATTTCCTGCATTATTTCTCTAAATGTTATCCATTATTTTTCTTACTAATTGACATGTTTTCTTCATTGTCATATTTTCTTTTTGTAATATTTTCTTAATATGGGATACTAACATTGATATTTTTATTGCAGTAATTTCTTGAAGCAAAGCAAAGAATTGCTTGATTGTTAGAAATTCTCATAAATCCTCCACCACATTGCTGCCTATATTTTTCAAGAACAATAGATTCTTCAGTTTCATTCGCCAATTTAAAACATATGTAAGTATCTTTTCAATTCTAATTTATATCTAATAATATTATATCAGTGTAAATTATGAATATTATTGAGACCGATCTCTCTATTCTGCAGAGGTAGTGATAAAATGTGTATTCTATCCTTCAAAGACACCATATATAATATTATATTGAAAATTATCTTGAGATTAAAGTCATTACTATTGAATCCTAATTTTGTAAGTTAGGTGAGAGCCTATCCGAAACAGTCTCTCTATCCCACAAAGATAATTATAAGATATACACACATCAATAATTCATTTATGAAGAGATAACATCTATCACGTTTATTTTTATCGTTTAAATAAATCTTGCATTTATTTCAATGCCAATTGCTATATAAGTTCATATAATTTGTTATTTTCATACGATATTTATTCACATCATTTAAATAGATACAACATTTAAGTTAACATCTATTTGTATTTTTTAATTAGCTTATTTTTCCTATATAATTTTATTAATCGACGTGATATACACGTGCAAAGAACGTAAACTAAACTAGTATGAAGTAATAGTAGAAGTTTATGTAACACATTAGTAATTAAGAAGTGAAAAAATTGATATTCGTGTTAAAATTAGAAATATTCACAGGCAAATGAATTGAAAGTGCACGTTTCAATTAACTAAAGGTCAAATACGTGTTAGGGTTTTTTGTCCTGATCTTTTTACCAAAGTTAAGTTATGCTTTTCTTAAATTAAAAAATAAAAATAATATCATAATTACTTTTACTTTTCCTAAAAAGAAATTATAAAACTTTTTCATATTTGGCAAACCTATTTCTTGGAGGAAAGGTTTTGTAACTCTATAAATAGAAGATCTCCCTTCTCATACAATAACACAATAGCATCCACAATATAGTCATTTAAGAGTTTTGTTTAGGGGGAAATTTTCCCCGAATAGATTTTATGTTTTTTTTTCAATATTAGTTTTTAATATGTAGGTCGTTTGACCAACCATATCAATAATATGTTTTTAGTATTATATTTTTGTTTGTCATCTGATTTATCAACTCTATCGTTTGCAAACTTTAAGTTTCAACATGACGCCCTCTCGATTTTGAACTCAACAAGTAGTATCAGAGGCAGGTTCAAAGATCCGGTGATTTGGTGAAACGAGACTAAAGACATGTTCAAAACAGTTTCAAATCAAGTTGCAGCCAACTTGACGATAATGAAGATTTTCTTATAAAAAAATAAAAATAAAAATGAAAATACTACATGTGGAGATATCTTTCAATCATATTTTCAATAATCTTGCTGCTAATCCATCTTTAAAACCAAAGTCAATTTTCAACCCATGTTTATAGGCTCCAATTTCCAACCCCTACTTACTTTCAATGTTTGGGCTCCTTTCAACTCGTGCATATACTTTTAATGCATGAGCTCCACACTTAACTTGTGTTCACTTTCAATGTACAAGGCTCCACTTTCAATCATGTTTACTTATAATACAAGGCTTCACTAATATCAACATATGTTTTTATTTTTAACGCATAGGTCTTCAATTTTTAACCCAATCATGATAAGCAGCGGTGATATATGAAGATCGTGTGACGAGGGAAATCAAAATTATTTTGTCAGAAAATCAAGCCAAAAAGAGGAGATTTGTTAGGATTTTTTGTCCTGATTTTCTTACCAAAATTAAGTTATATTTTTTTTAAAAGGAAAATAAAGTAATACCATAATTATTTTTATTTTTCTTAAAAAGAAAATTATAAAACTTTTTTATATTTGGCAAACCTCTTTTTTGGAGGAAAGGTTTTGGAACTCTATAAATAGAATATCCCCCTTCTCATACGATAACACAATAGCATCCACAATGTAGTCATTTAAGAGTTTTTTTTAGGAGGAGATTTTCTCCAAATAGATTTTATGTTTTTTTTCAATATTAATTTTTAATATGTAGATCGTTTGACCAATCATATCAATAATATGTTTTTAGTATTATATTTTTGTTTGTTATCTGATTTATCATCTCTATCATTTATAAACTTTAAACTTCCACATAATGCATCTCGGAATCCAACAATATATGTTTGTCAAATATACCGTGAATTCACTGTCAAAAAGAAAAAACTTAAAATTGAATTTATTTAGTTTAATTTTAAATCCACCCCTATGGAAAATTTACACGTGTGGGTCAAGCCAAATGGATAGATTAGGACTAATCAAAATAGACAATGAATTATTTTGTTTGTTAGGATGTGAGACTTTAGTGACACATCGTATTATGCCATTCGTGTAGTTTCTTGAAACAATCACATGCAATGCACGTGACTCTTGTTCCTTCCCTAATACTTCCTTCGTTTCATAATAAATGGATTGTTTGATTTTGACACACAGATTAAGGATAAAACATTAAAGACATAACTTTCCATTTTTACCCTAAAAGCGGAAAAAACTGACCTTGTAATACCTTTTCAAAAGTTAATTAGTTGTCAAATCATAAGGGTAAATTTAGAAAAAAAATTAATGATTCACTTATTTTAAAATACCAATAAATACTCTAACAATTCACTTATTTTGAAACGGAGGAAGTATAAATTTAAAAATAATATAACATGAGATATTATTTAATTGGAAGGGGACAATATTGTCGAGTTCATTTCTTGCAACCTTAGTAATGTCATCTTTCTTTGTGTTGTAACTTGTAAGTGATGCAGCCATTACATAAATTCTATTTTATTTTATTTATGGGACCAAAACATTAGCCAAATTAAACAAGAATATAGTTTCCCTTGCCCATATTGGGAACATATGTCTCCACATTTTATTACTCATTCAATTTATGTGACATGTATACTTCAATTTTTTCGGTTATTAAACGTAATTTTTTTAAGTTGAAGATGATGAATTGTCTTTCTAATTTCAATTAGGAAGAGATAAGATTTACATACATCTATGCTTTCTAAATCTCACTTATAAAATCACGTAAGACGTGTTATTATTGTTGTATATTTTGAATTTTAACAGTTAAAGTTTTTCAGTTTTGATCGTGAATTCATATATGAAAATATTTTTAAAAATTTAAAAACAAAATTGGCGCATTTAGAGTATACAAAAGATACTATAAGTAGCAATAATTAACAATTTAAAATATTTATAAGTCATGTAAAAAGGACTATATTCTTGTCGATGTGAGCTTGTTTACGGCGTCAGTCCCAAATTTGAATAAAAGAGAAGGATTAGGTAAGCCAACAAACATCTTAAGATTTGTTAATTTACGATGAATTTTGTGATACAGAAATTGATTATGGTGTTTATAAGGCATATAAAAATTATGACAAAAGAAAAAACTTGTTTGACTTAAAAAATTGTGATCGAACAACCAACAATAATAATAATATCATAGTGTAATTTCATAAGTGGGGTCTTAAGAAGATAGAATATAAGCTCATAGAAGATAAAAACCCTCAACTTAACCGATATCATTTCGATGAAACAATATTTTTATGAAATTATCTTTATGGGACCAAACATAAATGAAACAAGAATTTTCCATTGCCCATATTGGGAACATATGTCTCCTAATTATTTTATTATTCTTATTCTATCTACTTTTTCGTATGGTTGTTAAGACATGAAGACACATCCTTGTTTCTTCCATGGTCCTTACTTCAAATTAATAATCATACATTGTTTTATTAATCCAAGAGTATATTAATTAGCTTCATGCATGCATGTAAACATAATTAAATAGATTTGCTTATTCAGAATTATTGATCGTCTCGTTTTAATTTTCGATGGTCTGAGGTTTTTGCTGTTTTGGGTAAAATCGTTTAGATTAACAAGAAATGGGATTAGCTAGGGAGGGGGGGGGGGGTATAGTTGGGGTTGTGGGAATCTTATGTTCAAGTTTTCAAGATGTGGATCCATTATTTAAATTAAATAGTAACGACAACCTTTGAATTATTTAGCATTTAACGCACGATATTTGTAAAATTATTGATTCAAATATGACATTTATTGATATATATTTGTATATTATGTTGACTATATCAGTATTAAAAAAATAAATGCGGCAAACTGCGGATAACAAAAGTGACGCTTTACCACTTGCACTAGATAGTGCTTTGGTATTATGAGTGACAAATTTAATATTTGACTATATTAATATATATATATATACCTATATACATAGAGTTTTCGTTGAAATTTACAGGTGGCATGTAATCCCACGGCAATGAATATAGATCCGCTCCTACACATTATATATATAGGAGAAATAGAGGTCTAGCACCCTTTTCCTTTCCTCTTTTCTCTTTATTTGTAGACAAATGCAGTCACGTAGTCTCTTATTCTTATCCCATTTTTCTTGCCATCCTGCTTTTGAAACATTTATTTTAAGTAAAAATTTAAACAAAAATGATTTTTTCTATTTAACGAAGACAAAAATAAAACTCTAGTTAAAATTTTCTGATGCCATTTGAATTAGTTAGGCAAGTAAATAGTACGAGGTATAATATACTAGTACTCTTTTCGTTTGTTTTTATTTTTTGCTTTTTGGTATGACATATTTATTAAGAAAACAATTATGATATGACTATTTTATCATACTATCTCTATTAGTTGATGTTTAGAGTAATTAATATGTTTTGAAAATGGCTTAAAAAATAATTAATATTAAAGATAAAATAAAAAAAATTATTATCTTAACTTAATATATTAAAAATAATAAATAAATATAAAAATTTAATCAAAAATTAATAACAAATAAAAGCGAGTGGACTAACCAATTTCTTAAGAATTGAATTGCATAAGTTCAAACTACAAAGACATGCAAAATGCATTGAATGGTTTTTATGACGAAGAAACACCAATGTTCAAACTTCAAAGCATGTCTGGAGGAAGGAGTACAAATTTACATGAATTGGGAACTTTAGTGGACCCTTCTTTTGTTTTGCCTTTCCCTTAAGCTTTTGAAAGTGTTTGTTAGAAGTCTGCATTTTATAGTATTTATTTTATTTTGAGATAATACATAAATATGATACTAAATTTGACATTAAATTATAACTTTGATCTTAAACTTTGACAGTGTACAAATATGATCTTTAACTATTCAAAACTGCACAAATATGATCTTCAATCCTACGTGACAAAACGCATGTTCAACACGCAAAACTAGGTGCGTCCAACTTAAAATCTAAGGGCATAATACATAAATATGACCCTAAACTTAACACCAAATTATAACTTTGATCTTGAACTTTAACAGTGCACAAATATGACCTTTAACTATTCAAAACTGCACAAATATGACATTTAAATGACTTTTCACTATTATTTTTTTATTATTTTTGGCTCAAAGATTAAAATGACATCTAATTTCTTTTGTCATTGCAGAAAAAGAGCAATATTGACGATTTATTAATTAGGTGGATTTGCGTCATACGAAAAAGTCGCGCGGGTATGTATACATATTATAAAGCAGAGGGTGAATTTAAGTTATATAATATATCTAAATATAATTTATTTAAATATTAAATTAAAGATGAAACTATACTAATAGTAAAAAAAATTATAGTTTTAATAAAACGTTATTCAATTAACGTTATTAAGGATAATAGTAGCAATATATTAAATTAACGTTAACAAATTAACATTATTAAAATGTTATTAAATTAACTTTATTAAATTAACGCAGGGGCGGACCTACGTGGTTGCCATGGGGTTCACCCGAACCCCCTCGGTAAAAAAAATTACGTTGTATATATAAGGTAGAAAATCTATATTTATGTACGTATATTAATGTTGAACCACATGAAACAAGATACTTAGATAGCCCAGTGATGTTATTTGCTTTTTTTGGGCGCTTCCTTCAGCCTACTGCATGGGTTC
Source organism: Capsicum annuum (assembly GCF_002878395.1). NCBI lineage: Eukaryota > Viridiplantae > Streptophyta > Magnoliopsida > Solanales > Solanaceae > Capsicum > Capsicum annuum. Next base: position 31,351,443 of record NC_061117.1, on the reverse strand, counting down.
GATCCTTAAATAAATAAATAAATAAATAAATAATAATAATAATAATAATAATAATAACGACGCCGTTTTAACACAAAACCCAAAACTTTGACAGTACACAAATATGACCTTTAACTATTCAAAATTGTACAAATATAACCTCCCTCCAAGTCAACCCTTTTAACGATGTGGCACCGTGTGATTGGATTACCTTTCCACATAGGCACGAGTGAAACTCACACATGGGGGTTGCAAAATTAGAGGTCATATTTGTTCAGGTTTTGAATAGTTAAAGGTACTATTTGTGCACTATCAAAGTTTAAGATCAAAATTATAATTTGGCGTCAAATTTAGGGTCATATTTATGTATTATCTCTTTTATTTTTATTAAGAAGTACTAAATGCATTTTCCAACACTTAAACGATTTATAGTAATAAAGATAATATAAGAAAATTATTATATATTAATTATTTTTTAGAAAATATAGTAGATTAAAGAGGAATAAGTAATACATGGACGTAGAGAGGGAATACTTCTTTTGAAATTGAGTAACTCAAATTTTACCATAAAATTTCATTTTGAGAAATAAAATATAATCTATCCGAGTCAATTTCATAGCAAGAACTCAAATTTGAGATTTTTAATAAAAAATAAAGAAATTTATACTTTATTAATTCGATCGAACTTAGTAGTCTTAGTCCAACCCTTGTATTGCTATAATTATTAAATATGAATAATACTAATTTAGAATCAGGAACATAAATGAAAAAGTCTCAAATTATAAGGTTCAAATTTTGATACTACCTTATAAAAAAATAAAATTTCAAACTATAAAGTTCAAATTCTGATACGACCTTTGATGTTTAAAACACAAATCAATCGAATAAATAATTTTGATTAAACTCTATAATTTTATAAAACTCCTATTCAGTACATGCAAAAATAATTTGAACGCGTAAAAGTTTAACTTCATAAATTTTAAATTTTAATGTGACGTTATCGTAAATCTTTTAAACTTTATTTTTGGTAAGGAAGAAAGAAACACAACACATTTTTGGCCTAGTATATACTCCTTTCGTTTCATTTTACTCGTCCTAAGTTTTTTAATTTATTATCTTATTTTACTTATTCTTTTTTATTTATCAAAACAAGATAATTTTTTTTCCATTATACCCTTAGTGTAATTGAGTACTCCTTATTATTAGCATTCTTGAAAAATGTTGCAAAGAGGACTACCATTAAGAGTACATTATTAAGAATATAAATGGTGATTTTGTATTAGTCATCCATCAATATTGAAACTAACAACAAGCCACAATTAAAAAAGGTAAAATGGTAAAATTATATTACCAATTATTATTTTTCTAATAGCTATGTCATCCCAATTTGGGATGAGTAAAATGAAACGGAGGGAGTAAGTGGGTAGGGGGAAATGACTCAGAAATCTAGGGTTTTGGCTGGTATTGGACTTTAATTTTGTTTGCTTTCACGCTCCCCCACAATGAGTGTAGTTTCATCGTATAAGTAGACAAATAGTATACTATTTATTTACTTTGTCAGTCTTTGTGTATGCACTAAATTCAGTAATCAGTAAACACTATTTCAAATAAAAAGATATAAGTATATAATAGGATAAATTGCGATATATATATATAAATTTATCCGAACGCCAAAAATATATATAAAAAGATGTCCAAGTGTTGTAAATATTTACCAATTATGATTGACAAGCTAAATCAATTTTGGCCGCATTTAAATCTGTTGATCTAGTTGATGAAGACCAAATCATATTACTCTATTACCAGAAGTAGGCCATAATGAGGAAAATAGTTCCAGGGCTGTGAGATTATTTTATCCCGTATTTAGTTGATGAGATAAGTTAATAAAGGGATTACTTATCCCGCCATTTGTGCCTTAGTGATTGTATAAGTTATCTCATACATATGGTGGAATAACTAATCTCAGGATAATTAATTTCAGGATTAATTATTTCGAGATAACTTGTTCTCAACCTAACGACCCCGGTATGAACGAATAAGATGTTTCCTCTTTTTGCTCATGTTTTTTTGGTTTAAATATTTTTCAAATGGATTTATTTTCCTTAAATTTAAAGAAAATTACTTGCCTTCATAAAGTTAGAAGATCGTTTTTCAAAACTTCCTTTCAACGTCACGATCGTTTTTCAAAACTTCCTTTCAACGTCACCACCAGACTCTTGAAATCAGACTCTTAGTCATGACCTTGACTACAGTCTTGACTCTCAATCCGAATTCCTGATTCTCAACCCTAATTTGAATCAGGTTGGATCCTTGGTCAGCATCAAAAGTCAAGTCCCAGGTCGGGGTCGAGCGTTAGGACCCCATTCAGGGTTAGAAGTCTGATTTAGATCGGACTTTAAGTCTCGAGTCGGGGTCAGTCGGGGTCTCAGGTTGAAGTTGGAGTCGGTCAAGGTCTCGAGTTAGAGTTGGAGTCTCGAGTCAGACTCGATCGGGGTCTTAAGATAGGAGTCGATTAAGAATTGGGTTAGGGTTCGTGGTCCAAATTTTGATTTGGAGTCGAAGTTGAGGTCTCGAGTGTAAGTTGGCTTTGATAGTCAGGATTGGGGTCGATATTTAGGTCATGAGTTGGGGTCAAGAGTCAAGGTCGAGAATCAAGATTAGGATTATATTCTAAATCGGGAGTTGGTAACCGGGTTTGGAGTCAGGCAGGGATCAGGAGTCGAGGTCAAGGTCAGGGTTAGGCCTAAGTTAATAGTTAGGGTCGGGAGTCAGAAGTTGTGGTCGAGATCGAAAGTCAGGTCCGTCAAAAATAGGGATCAGGAGTTGGGGTCGGTTGGGGTCTAGGTCGGGAGTTGTTAGGGTTTTTCCCCTGATTTTCTTACCAAATTTAAGTTTTACTTTTCTTAGAAGTAAAATAAAAGTAACACCATGATTACTTTTACTTATCCTGAAAGGAAAATATAAAACTTTTTCATATTTGAGAAACCTCTTTCTTGGAGGAATGGTTTTGGAACTCTATAAATAGAAGACCCCTTTCTCATATCATAACACAATAGCATCCACAATGTAGTTGTTTAATAGGCTTTGTTTAGGGGGAGATTTTCTCTCAATAGATTTTAAGTTTTTCAATATTATTTTTAATATGCAAGTCGTTTAACCAAACATATCAATTATATTTTTTAGTATTATATTTTTCTTTGTCGTCTGATTTATTGTCTAATGATTTGCAAACTATAAGCTTCCGCATGACGCCCTCTCTATTTTGAACCCAATAAGTGGTATCAAAGCCAATGGTTCAAAGATCAGATGGTTCGATTGAGGATATTTTAAGATCAAAGTTGTAACAAATTTGATGATAATGAAGATATATGTCCAAAAACTATATATGGAGACGATTTTTAGTCCTATTTTCAACAATCCTGTTGTTACATATTTGAAAATAAAGCTTACTTTTAACCCAACAAAGGGCTCCAATATTTTTAACCTGAAAAGGGGTTGATATATTTTAACGCCAAAAGGCTCAATTTTTAAAGCATGTCAAACAACAGTGATTATCACTACTAGAAAACTGTAAATTACAGGAATTTCACCTAGGGAATAATATCGCAGGAAATACATGCGAATTTACCTATGAAAATATTAAATTCCTCAACATTAAAATATATTACCTGCGAACTATATATTTGCAACAAATTTCGCAGGTAAATTTGGCGTCATATTGTACAAATTTCGTACTTGCGACATTACCTGGGGAAATATATTGGCGGGTATTTTATCTCTAGGTAAATCCGTAGGTTTATGGACAATATATATATTTTTTAAATCCGTAGAAAAATTCCCAGGTAATTTATCCTACGAATTTACTGAGAGATATTTTAGTGAAAATTTATTTAATGGATTTTATTACCTAGAAAATTGTTTGGCGACTTTGTGCTGCAAATTTTGCTGGGGATTTATTCTTGGGGATTTACTTGAGAAATTATTACTTGCGACATTACCTGGGGAGATATATCGGAGGATAGTTTATCCCTAGGTAAATCCACAGGTATATAGACAAATATATATATTTTTTTAAATCCATAGAAAAATCTCAGGTAATTTATCCTACGAATTTACTTAGAGATATTTTGGTGAAAATTTATGTAATGAATTTTATTACCTGAGAAATTATTTGAAGATTTTATGCTACGAATTTTGCTGGGGATTTACCTGCGAAATTATTACTTGCGGCATTATCTGAGAAAATGTATCGGTGGATATTTTACCTCTAGGTAAATCCGCAGGTATATGAAAAATATATATATTTTAAATTCATAGAAAAATACCCAGTTAATTTATCCTATGAATTTACGTAGAGATATTTTGATAGAAATTTATGTAATAGATTTTATTACCTAGAAAATTATTTGGGGATTTTGTTCTGCGAATTTTACTGGGAATTTATTCTTGGAGATTTACCTGCAAAATTATTACTTGAAAAATTATTGGGGGATTGTGTTGCTACAAATTTAGCTGAAATTATTTCTTGAGGATTTACCTACGAAATTATTACTTGAAAAATTATTGGGGGATTGTGTTGCTACAAATTTAGCTGAAACTATTTCTTGGGGATTTACATAGGATATTTGTGACTTGAAAATTTTAAATAGGAAAAGGATAAACTTGAAGAATGAAAAAACATAAAATAAAAAAAAAATAGACATTAAATCGGTGAACACGTATAACCAAGTAAAAGATGCTCAAGAAATTAAAATTAGTTTGTTGACATAGATGGTATCACAGATGTATTCGAGCCGAATAAACCTTAGCTTGACTCATTATGTTATTACCAAAAAATTAAAGAGGTGAAATTTCGTTGGCCTAAGATAGGGTGAAAAACGACTCAGGGCTCAAATAGAGCGTGCTTTTCTATTGGTTAATTTAAATATAATTGTAAGGCATCATACTACGCACGACAATAAAATATATCAATATAATATACATTTAGGAGTCGTTTGATGTGAGATATAAGGTATAATAATTACGAAATAAAATAAAAAATTAATTTATTTTACATTTAGTTGAAAGTATTAGGTAGTTTCAGAATTATATATATGATGAAATTAGGGGTGAGCATTCTGTTTGTTCGATTTGCTTGTTTAATATCGGTTCATCTTTTCAATTTTCGGATTAACGAAAATGACAGCCGTAATCAAACCAAAATAAATTCGATTCGATTTCCATAAATTTGGTTTAGTTTTTTCGAATTTTTATTTCGATTTTGAAGATTAAAGTAGTGAGACTTTCTTTGTCATGACCGAGCATTTAAAATTTGTGATTTCTTTTTAGAAAAAATATTTTTTCTCAAGACTATTTTTCATTTTCAAATATAAATAACTCAACATGGATGAAATGAAATGAAACAATGGGAAAACATTATTTATACTGAATATATAAAATAAAAAATATATATATAAATATAAAATTTATATTTATAATAAAATTTATATATTATTGTTATCATTGATTTTAAAGTAATATATTATGTGTCATATTTTTAGTTACACAATTTATTCATAACTAATCTGAGAATAATTATATTATTTATTTTACTATTATTATTATTGTTGTATTAATCCGAAATCTTAGTCAATTTAATTTTTCAATTTATTTATTTTCTATTATGATTTTGCCAATTTGTAACAATTTTAGCCTAATTTTAGCCAATTTATTACAATTCTAGCCCAAATTGTATTCAATTGAACCCAATTTCAAATTTCATTCAATTTTTTAACCAAATTCTTAATCTTTAGATCTCAACTGTCGATCAATATTTATTTATTATTATTACATTTATTTTTAATATTAATTTTATATAGTTACTATATTTATTAAATATCAACCTAATTCAATTTAATTTTTCTAATTTATTTAAATTCTAGCCATTTATACTCAATTTGTGTCAATTGAGTTTAATTTGACTCAATCAAAATCCTCAATTTAATTTTTTTAACTCAATAGCTAATCCCAATTTGACTCATCTCCTCAATTCTAATCTCAATCGTTCATCATATTTGATCAATGATCAATATTAAATTAATCTTCACTAATATTTTTCTTGAAATTGAACAGCTTCAAACTATTTTTCTTGAACCGATGGTCTATTGGAAATAACCTGTCTACCTTAGCAGTATGGTCTGCATACACTGTACCCTCCATGGATCTCAAATTGGGGGAATAAATAGGGTTAGTTGTGTTGACGCCCAATTTTGACCTCCCGATACCCCTCTTAGACTATTATTTTAGCAAAATTATTAATTTTAAATGTTGATATTTTCTACGCATTATTTTGATATCAAATAAATATTAACGTGTCACATTCATGATTTGAAAATATATGATTTATATTTATATTATTATTTTTTACATTATATAATATTTTACGTAATTTTACTAATATTTACTAAATCATTTCTGCAATTATACATGGCCATAATTTACAAACATGCAATTATACATGCCCATAATTTACAAACATTGTGTATTATTATTATTATTATTATTACTACTACTACTACTACTACTACTACTACTACTACTACGTCTTTCCTACATTTATTAAACAACATCTTAAGTCAATTCAATTTACCCAACTTATGTAATGTCTAGCCTAATTCTTATTCAATTAATATCAATTTTAGTCAGAATTGATATTTATTCGAGCTGAATAAATCTTAGCTTGACTCAATTTTAAAAATACTTATAAAACTCACACGAGTTGATCAAGTAGCTGAATATGGTATCAAAGAAGTATTTGAGCTGATCATCAATCTTAGCTTGACTCGTTATTGAGATCAAGAAATTAATGGTCATCAACGACGGATAAGCAATTCAAGATTAACTAACACCTCTACCCAAATGCACGTAAAATAGGTGTCGTCGACATGTCTGCTTCTTCACCTACTTTAGCTAGTCCGTGATTTTACTATATTACACCCTAATTAATTATTATATGTCATTTACATATAAAAAAATTAATAATATTTAATAAAAAATAAAATAGACATTTATAACATGTCTGCTTCAGCTGTTGTTGACACCTAATTTTGACCTCTTGATGCTCTCTAAGACTGTTATTTTATCAAAATTGTTTAATATCAAATATTAATACTTTACACATTATTCTTGTAAAATATAATTAACGGCGTGTCGCACCCATGATTTAAAAATATACAAGTTATTTTTTTTATTAATTTTCATTATTATTTTTATAATTTATTAATTCAAATATAATATATTTTTTTATTTTAAATAATTTTATTAATATTTATCATATGCACACTCACAATTTACAAATATAATTTTTAGTTTTCATTATTATTATTATTATTATTATTTATTTTTATTATAGCAATCCTTTTTTTTTATTATTTATTTATTTAATTTTCTCAACTTATTTATTTTTAACTTAATTTTGCCATTTTATGATAATTTTAGTCTAGATTTTGCCCACTTGAGTTTAATTTTAACTCTCCAATTCAATTATCGCCCAATTTTAAATATCTTGTAACTTTAAATCTCAGGCATAAATTAAATTGATCAATGGCTGAGATTGATTCTTGTAACGCCCTGAAAATCTACCCCGAGATGTCATACGGTGCTTAGGACCACAAGTGATCCCAAGCTAACCCTTCTATCGGCATAACTCATAAGCAACTGAATGATATGCATAAATGACTAAGTTTACTGTGCGAAAACATAATAATGGTGGAATCTGAGAAAAATACATTACTGATATAAATTTTACATTCTGATAAAGTCTGAAAAAGGGACTGAAAATACATAACTGACTCTAACTGACATCTGTGAAGCCTCTACTATATTAACTATAGATAGCTGAAACGCGACTCCAACTATCACTAATCAATACATGAGAGAATAAAATACATAAATAACATCTAACTTAAGTCCCCAAAATAGGATGACTCATCATCTGCTGGCTGGAATTTGCAAGCTGTCTGAATATGGTATGCGTGCTATAACTGAACTGATACCTACATTATGAGACAATGTAGCACATAGACATATATGTGGATCGGTACTTTGAGGATGTACTGAGTATATGGGGATAAAATGCATAAGTAAAACATAATATTATCATCATAATTTATAAAATAATGCATGCTAAATGTAAATGACTCACATAAGATGGAATATCTAAAATACTGAAAATAATAATCATGAGAAACAAATCATACTTGTAAATCTAGTGAGCCATAATAATTAGTTCTAAAAGTTGTGTTAATACTCTGTCTTAAAATCATATTGTCTAAGTGTAGAAAGGACTCACTTCTAAGTCTGAAATCTGAAAACTGAAATCTGTAACTCTTATCTTTCTATAAAGCATAATCTGAGTAAAACTTATGAACCTTTACACTTAATCTTCTAAAATCTGGAAAATACCTTATCTTAGGGCTTAAAATCTTAAAATCATAACTTCCAAAACATATACTTTTATCTTATATCTTTAAATCAATAGACTGTTGAAGAGTGGAGGACATCTGTTGGGAGGTTCTTCTAACCGACGTACACCATGTGAGCATCTATGGAGTCCCACGTCTGGCCCCCGTTAGGTAGGGCTGTTCTACCCTTGCCATCGGAATAAAACTTCTTTCTTAAGTGATCACAATCTGAGTCATCCATATAGAAGTGGAAATAATCTGAATCCTATATTGGCACGTAGTTCTGGGGTATAAAATTGTAGTAACCTACCCATCTCGGTGCTAAATACTACTCCCATTCTATGCTCAAAATCATAAGAAATTCACTTTATAAATAGCACAAGGGTTTACAAGAAAACCAATTATGCTTTTCTTTCTTTAAATCTCAAGTTATCTGAACAAAGTGGATTCTTATCTTAGCTTAGGACCAAAAGGTCAAATCTTTGTCAAAATCTATGAGTAATCTTATTTGAGGGTGCTCATAGCACAAATAATCTTGAAATAACAATCTTAAATTGGGGTTTAATGACCCATGCATCAATCTCACGTTAAAACATCTAAAAATTCATGCTTGATAATGTAAACACTTATAATTCATCATAAAATTTGGAAATTACTGCACAATGCATAGAAATATGAATAAAGTCATGTAATTCAACTTCTAAATCATAGGAAATCTCATAATCTTGCAAATAATGATAATAGGTATAAACCCTAACTTAAATTTCATGGAAAATCTCATAAATTGCAGTAAATTTGTAATTAAAATAAAGTTTTTGGCACAAGGATGAAAGAATTATCCTTGCTCAAACCCCACATACCTTGATTGAAGATTGGATGAAGAATCTTTAAATATTGATTCCTAATTGAGTTCTTGAAGATGGGGTCTTGACTATCTTGTCTTGGCAATCTTCAATCTAAAGCTTTCTTGGAAAACCTATGGTGGAATTTGATTTTTTGGAGAAGTGGCTTTTGGTTTCTAAAGTTTTGCTTTTGAAGAGAATGGTGAATAGTAAGCAAAAATGCTTGGAAATATGATTAATTCTATGTTTAAGACGGATTGGGGCCTTGGGAATTGACCAAAATATCCTTTTTAAATTCCCAGATGAAACTAGAAAAAATGACCCAAAATTTTGATTTGGCTGGCCACCGCAACGCGCCACAATCGCGGTGGCTCACTGGAAAAGGACAAGTGGGAACTGGGCTTTCTCCGCGATGCGAAGCTATCGTGGTTCCCTATAGTTTTGCTATTTTGGCCACTGACGCGACATGCCACTATCGCGTAGGCTTGCTGGAAATTGACAAATATGAAATGGGACTCCTCAATGGCGCGGTGAAATCATGGAATCTCACTGGAATTTGACAACTGCCAATTTTCTTAGCTCCGCGACGCGCTGAGAGTCTAGGTGACACACTGTCAGCTTAAAAATGCCATAACTCCTTCACCGAGTGTCGGATTTAGGCAAATTTGGTATCGATGAAAAGCTTAGTCAATTTCCCACATAATGAAAAGTCGAAATCTTGAAAATTTCACATGAAATAAATATTATTCATTTTGAAAGTTATCCTTTAACATTCTAGGAACGAATTTAAGCTAGAAAAGTTTGGGGTATTACAATTCTCTATCTCTTTCCTTTTTAAAATACCAAAAAACAAACTCTAACCATTTTTTACCAACAACAACTGCTTTCTTCTCTCTCCCTACGCTCTTCTTTATCTCTCTAAACTTCACTATTACATTCGTCCATTTCTTCTTCTCTGGCTAACCGCATCACCATTGTTGCCACTACTCCGACGCTTCTTCTCTCTCTCATACCACCGATGACTCCACTAGTCAAGCTAACACCGTCGCCGCCGACCATCTCTCCTTCTTAAAAGCTTTATCGCCATCGCCATTGTGCAGCAGCTACACGACTGATGGGAATGCAATCACCGCTGCCCATCCGTACCAATAAACCCATGCCGCCCTCGCCTCTCATCCATCCAGAAAACAACTGCTCTACCCATTTCTGACAAAAATCAGTCCGACCACAGGAGAATATGTAATCTTCATGACGGATTCTTAAGAAGTCGTCCAAGGTTTGGTTTCCTGTTTTAATTTTTTAAGGTACCATCATCTCATATTCCTTTTTCTTTTTAACATTTTCTTTAGATTTGAACGTGATGAAATTTGATTATGAATTTTTAGTTGATCCTTGCAATTTCATATGTCTATGTGCTTAGATTCACTTATACAAAAATGCCTAGTTCTTGTGGGCTCTTATTAACATTATTTTAAAGTTTGTGATCGCTTTTTAGGGGGTTTGTTATTCCATTTGCTAGGCTGATTTTATAAATTCATTGGTTGTGAATACCGTGGCATGTCTATTCTTGTTACGTTATAAATTCTTTTCCTTTAATTGGTGAAAGAATGATGCTTTCTTTTTCTGTAACTATAGTATGCTTAGATGTCGTTTGACAACTTGCTTAATTGAGTATTTTAAATTGCTTAGATGTGGTACGTTTAATGGTTTGACAGGTTTGACAGCCTGCTTAATGACTTAAAATGTTTAGGTGTAGTTTCTTGAATTATGAAATAGTTACTTGTGTTTTGAATTTAGGTACTTGAAATGTGAACTTTTGTTTTGAATTTAGTAACGTGTGGTCACTTGATAAGTGAATTAACGACTTGAAAATGTGCGAGTGTAGGTACTTGAAAGGTGATCTTGTGTTTTGAATTTACTAAAGTGTGGTCACTTGAGGAGTGACTTACTGACTTGAAAATGTGTAAGTGTAGGTACTTGAAAGGTGAATTAGTAACTTGTTAAGTAAATTAGGGACTTAAATTTTTTTTAAGTGTAGTTACTTGAATTATGAATTAGTGACTTGTGTTTTGAATTTAGGTACTTGAAAATTATGTTTAAGTGTGTTTTGACGGAATTTAGCATAGATATATAGTTACTTGAAAATGATTAAGTATAGTGACTTGAAATGTGAATTAGTTAATTGAAAATAGTCAAGTGTAGTGATTTGAAATGCGCATTAGTGACTTGAAAATGTTATAAGTGTAGTGACTTGCAATGTAAATTAGTTATTTGAAAATGGTTAAGCGTAGTGACTTGAAGTGTATAGTAGTGACTTGAAAATGGTCAAGTGTAGTTACTTGAAATGAGAATTAGTTACTTGAAAATGGTTAAGTGTAGTCATTTGAAATTGTGAACTTGTGACTTGATAATGATTAAGTGTAGTTACTTGAAATGTATACTTGTGACTTTAAAATGATTAAGTGTAGTGACTTGAAATGTATACTAGTGACTTTAAAATGGTTAAGTGTAGTCATTTAAAATTGTGAACTTGTGACTTGAAAATGATTAAGTGTAGTTACTTGAAATATATACTTGTGACTTTAAAATGGTGAAGTGTAGTGACTTGAAATGTGTACTTGTGACTAGAAAATGGTTAAGTGTAGTTACTTGAAATGTGAACTAGTGACTTTAAAATGATTAAGTATAGAGACTTGAAATGTGTACTAGTGACTTGCAAATAGCTAATTGTAGTTACTTGAAAATGGTTAAGTATAGTGACTTGAAATATGTACTAGTGACTTGAAAATGGTTAAGTGTAGTTACTTGAAAGTGGTTAAGTATAGTGACTTGAAATGAATGATTAAGTGTAGTGACTTGACAATGATTAAGTATAGTTATTTGAAATGTGAAGTAGTTAGTTGAAAATGGTTAAGTATAATTATTTGAAATGTGAAGTAGTTACTTGAAAATGGTCAAGTATAGTGAATTGAAATGTGAATTAATTATTTGAAAATGGTCAAGTGTAGTGACTTGAAATGTGTACTAGTGACTTAAAAATAGTTAAGTGTAGTGACTTGAAATGTGAATTAGTTACTTGAAAATTGTCAAGTGTAGTGACTTGAAAATGATTAAATGTAGTTACTTGAAAATGGTTAAGTATAGTGACTTAGAATGTCAGCTATTTGAAAATGGTTTGAGTGCAGAGACTTGAAATATGTACTAGTAACTTAAACTGTGAATAAGTTATTTGAAAATTATTAAGTGTAGTGACTTGAAAATAATTAAGTGTAGTTACTTGAAATTGCAAACTTGTGACTTGAAAATTGTTAAGTATAGTCACTTGAAATGTGTACTAATAACTTGAAAATAATAGAGTATAGTTACAAAATAAATATGCTTGGTAATATGTAAAGATATCTACTTTGAGAATTTTTCATTGAGTAACTCTTCTTGTATAATCCATTGCAGTGTACCTGACAATGTATAATCTATTGCAGTGTATCTTGTATAATTTATTTGACCGGGTTCGGAGTTTTAACAAATAAGAAAAGAGTTTTCTTCACATTAAGTGTTAAATACATGTTACCACTTGAACCTTTCCTCTTGTTCTCTTATTCTTCTAATTTCATCGTATGTTATCTTAATAGGAAAAGTCATAAAAATAGTCACAATAATTTAAAAAATCAACTTTGAGTTTATGATGTTTTATATGCTAATATATACATGTTTATATTTGTTGATTGTTATGATTTTATTTGATACTATAATGTCATATAATTTATGCTAATAATGTATTTTTAGCACTTTTTATAGCCTGAATTAACATATTCTTATGCAGAATGAGTTTGAAAGAAAGAAACAAGAAATATTAATTGCTCAAAGTACATCAATTGTGGAAGGAGGATGAGAAAGGAATTGAACTTGTTGATGAAGCATGTATACAATAAATCATCTTCAAATGATGAACGTCCATCTCAAGAAGACAACCAAGCTTATGAGAATGAAAGTGATTCTGACCCTGATGGTTGATAGTTTTATTGACGATTCAAGTTTGAAATATTTTATTTTGGACCACTTAAGAATCATTCATTATTGACGTGGATGTTACGAATTAGGTTTTTTTGTTTACTGTAATGGTTTACATTAGACTTATATTGAATAATGTTTTTTTGAGAATTATTGGAGGTTTTGAATAGATTTTTGACTAATTGTGAAATGTTTCTAGTAATTTACGTGTGAATTATTACTTGGAAATTTTCATGGGATGTACATGCTAAATATTCATGAATTTTTTTGAGAAAATTTATTCTTGTGAATTTACTTGGGGCATTTCATACGAATTTTCTTGCAAAATAGTTTCATAAATATCCGCAAGAAATTTTCTTTTGTTAATTAGAAATTTTCACCTCTAAATTTCCTTCGGATTTACTTGGGAATCTTCGTGGAGAGTAATTTATGATTTTTTTCGTAAAAATCCGCAGGTAAAATCCTTTTTTATGAAATTTTATCAAAAAATTCATGCAAAATTTTGATAGTTAATCACAAATAAATCTGCAAATGACGTACCTGCAGATTTATTTCCGCAACTAAATTACCTAGAGATTTTATAAATCCGCAGGTAATAATTACCTGCGAATTTATTTTTGCAGCTAAATTATCTAGGATTTTATAAATCCACAGGTAATAATTACCTACAAAGGTATTTCGTTTGGATTCTAATTGGAAAGAAAATCCGCAGGTAATCAAATTACTTGAGAATTTTACCACATTATCCCTATGAAAATCCAAGGTAATAAACATTTTTCTTGTAGTATATGTGAAGAACGAAGATCATGCACAAGAAGAAGGAGGTCATGAATATTTTGCAGAAAATCAAGCCAAAAAAGGGAGAGTTGTTAGGATTTTTGCCTTAATTTTCTAACCAAATTTAAGTTTTACTTTTCTTAGAAGTAAAATAAAAGTAATATCATAATTACTTTTACTAGATTTTAAATTTTTCAATATATTTTTCTTTTTCGTCTTATTTATCATATAATGATTTGCAAACTATAAGCTTCCGCATGACGCCCTCTCGATTTCGAACCCAACAAGAGTCAGGGTCAAGAGTTGAGATCTAGAGTCAGTCTCAAGTCGAGGTCGATAATTGGGTTTCAAATCATGGGTTGGGGTCGAGAGTCGAGTGTCGGGGTTGGATAATGCTAGGTCTCAATCGAGGTGAAGAGTCGCGTTTTGTGACGGATTGGCTATCAGGGTTTTAGATTATGGTTGAGTCCTGTGTCATTAGTACTTATCCGTATTATACCTAAATTATCTAGAGATAATACTATCTTTTTATTCATCAAAACTAGAATATAAGTAAGAAAATAAGTATTTTCTAAGAAAACATTTTTTATGAAAATATTTTTGTTCATACCAAACCCAACCTTAGATTTTTTTTAATTTTTTTTTTTTTTTTTATAATTGTGGTATTCGAGTCCATTTTATTGCACCTTGATTAATTTCATGAAATATTCGTCACATCTCACCAGCAGCAGTGGGTATATGTAAGAAATTAAATGAGAAGAAATCATTTATATATTTGTCTTCCTAGATTTTGAACCTGAAGTCTCATTGTTCTCAACTCACTTTACTGACCAATACAACATTGGTGCACTTAGGGGTAGTTTGGTACATGAGATATCCTAGAGTTAAGTTTGGAATTAGATTTATATTGTGTTTGTTTGCCAAAAAAATAATTTATACCGTTAATCAAATACAATATAAATCTAATTCCAAACTTAATCCTAGAATTTCCTATTTTATTCCATTCAACTTGAAATTATTTTATCTCACTTTCTAGGTGGATAAATTAACCAAGAATTATAACTTTAAGACTATAATACCGAGATAATTTAATTCGAATACCAAACGAGTCCTCAGACTTCAATTTTTCTTACCCGGAAAAGGTCAAGATAGTATCACCAAACTTTAATTCAAGGCAATTCCTTTCCCAAAAAAGTGAATACATGATCAAGTTGTGCAAGCTCAGCTTAGAACCAGAAAAAGAATTAGCCAGGACAAGTTTGAACAATTTCTGACTGAATGAAATGTTGGATCAGAGAAAAATAAAGATAGGATTCAAAGATGTAAGAATTTAAGTTTATTTACATGCAATCTAAGAATTATTTACACACTCAAATCACTTAAAAAGAATGACTCAGCACATCGATAACCCTCTTAAGTTTAATAACAAGTTTTACTTGAACTCACAAATTATGATTTGTTCAAATTAAACAGTTAAAAACATGATAAAGTATTTCTATTAGACATTTACGGATCAACTTTTAGAAAAAATTTTAATTCATATTCTCTATTATCAAGTGCCTATTATATAAATACGTTAACTATTTAAAACATATTTTTATTTAATTATACGAACTATATATCCTCAATTGAAACATGTCTTGAGGTTTTTAAGACTTAGCTATCTTTCTTATCATCCACAATTACATATAGAAGCATTGAAACGCAACATGTAGATAACAGATTCATATGAATTTAGTATTTTTAACACAAAGCACAATATGAATTTAGTATTTTTAACACAAAGCACAAATTTATGTACAAAAATTTACTACTAAAATCCTAATAAATTGTAATTTTGAACTAATAATTTTATAAATAAAATAAATTTGATATTAAAAATCTTAGAAATTAAATTCATAAAATTCAAATTTTAATTCCATATATCAATATCTACCTTTTTTGGTTGACATTTTGAGTGTGTAGGAGTTAACTCAAATCCAAAATTGGAAAGCATGCAATTACTTTCTTTGTAAAATGAAAATTGTTACCCTTACAAGGGGGAAAATAAAATGCATGCACGCGCACTAAGTGCGTGTACAATTTAGCAACACATTAAATAATAAAGGACTTATTGTCTGCCCAAAAAGGGATTCTAGGTGTTCCATTTGGGTCGGCTAAAAGTATAGCAATGATGTAGACATACTTGAGAAACTCTTGCCCCTTCTTCACTTCTTTGTCTAGTTTCCCCCCCATCCCTCCATGTCCCCTTGGGGTGTGGGGTGTGGGGTGTGGGGTGTGGGGGTGAGTGGGTGAACTTACATGTAATTATACAAATACACACAAAACTCCTATATATATGTTTGCAAGTGTGTATCAACTATTTATTTCTTAACAAGGATCCTCAAGAGTCAAGACTAAGCTAAGTGTCTCAAGAAGTCGGATAATATGATGGAGCTACAATTGGGGCTAGCACTTTGTGGCAATTCAGCAAAAGGGTATAATCTTGATGACTTCAATATTGGATCGTTGTGTGGGAATTTCAATTTGAACAACAATATCATGAAAGGTAGCTCAAGTGAAATTCTTGATGTTCAAGATGAAAATAATGTCCAAGTTCTTCAGACTCTGCCTTTGCTTGTTTGGGACAAAGATGATGCTGATGGTCACAATGAATCACAAAGGTATAATATAATTTTAAAAAATTTACTTGCATTTCTTTGACTTCTAGTCAAAATATGAATTTTGAACCCGTATGGCTCGTTTGGTAAGTAGATTAATATCATGTTTGGTCGATGGTATTAATTTGTTTCACGTTTAATTTATATCGTATATCAAACTTAATTGTGAAACCAAAAGACCCATAAAGTATTATAGGTTGTGAACTATAAATCCTGAATTGAACTCTGATTATTAGTAATTATATTTTTGTTGTGTTAGTTTGTGAATATTTCAAGAAATGTTAACATTGTTTTGCATTTGATTGAAACAGAAAAGATGGGGATGAAAATGGGATGGTGGGCTGGCCACCAGTTAATGCATTAAGGAAGAAGCTCTGCCACCAGAGCCGCCACCGCCTCTATGCCGGTGCAATGAACTACGTCACGGTGAAGAATGGTGGCGTTGGCGGCGGTGGCAGAGGATCAAATTGTTACAAGTATGTGAAAGTGAAAATGGAAGGAATTGGAATTGCAAGGAAAATTGACTTGAGTAATTTTCAATCTTATGGGACACTTACTGATACCTTAATTTCCATGTTTGGAAAAAGTGAGTATAATAAACTCTTAGCAAAATTTCTTGTTTTTTCTTTCCTGTTATTTCATTTTCCAAATTTGGATTTCTTTTGGTGTATAATTTAGGTAAACTTGAATGTTATTTATTTCGATGTATAGATTAAATAATACAGTTGAAGCAAAAGTTTAAAGTAAATTATATATCCTATCAGAAACGAATAGGGATAAGATATGCATATATCATATTCTGTTTTGATCTTTATTTGTAGGATCACACTATATTATTATTGTCATAGTTAATACTATGTAGTCCAGAAATTGACGACTTATCCTTAAATTACTTTGACGTTAAACGTTCTCAAAATGGGAACTGTATCAAGAATGCATATAATATAGTAGAGGTTTGTTAGTATTTTAGTCTTTCTTCTCCTTTTGAGGTCTATTTGAAAAAAATTATAGTATGTTGTATTTCTTGATCGTGAGTATTTGAACTGATTATTTGTTCAAAAATTGCTAAATTAATTGGTTCTTTTTTATTTCAGGTAGAGAAAATGGTGATGTTTATAAACTTACTTATCAGGATAAAGAAGGTGATTGGCTTCTTGCTGGTGATGTACCATGGAGGTATATATGTCTAAAATTTTAACCATTTCTTTTTGTTATATCAAGATTTAATTATTTTAATTATGAATTGTACGTAATTTGGGAATTTGTGGTTTTTGCAGGGCTTTTGTTGGATCAGTGCAGAGGCTAAAATTGATTAGAGATGAAGATTATTAATTAGTGGAATATATATTATCCCCCTCTATACTATTTTAATGTCTATTTTATTTTTATCTTTTGATGTCTAGAAAGATGTAATCTCAAATAGAGTTTTTGATTATTATGTGTAGAAATTCTGAAGAACTAGCCTATGACATACTCTTAATTATAACCAAAAAAAAAATTGATATATATGATTTTAAAAGCTACACATTTTCCCCTCAAGAAATTTTTGCATTCATATTATCTGCTTAATGCATTTAGTACAATAATAACAGCAGAGGATGAAGTCTATATAATCTTACTCTTATATTTTATGAGATCATCAATCTATGCTGAATTTTTCGACGCAAACAAAGAATGTTTGCAGGAGTTTGAATTTTTAGCATATCTTGGGAAGATCACAAGCATACACAGTAGTTGAAATCTTTGTAACAAAGCTAATAAGGACGAAACATGATTAATTGAACATCTTTTACATATATATATATATATATATATATATATGTTACATTACATGAATGAATAAAATATAGCAACACATATAAACCTTGAGTATCTTTACCACTTAATTATAACGTTTCATGATGCATTCATCAATTGAGAGTTCAGACAATGTTCAACCATAATAATGAATAACTTGTTTGAAGAGAATTTATTAAAAGATGGTATTCTCATAAATTTTCTTACAATCTTTTCTAAGTGTGTACTTGAAATTTTGAGTAACATGTTTGAAGAGTCTATATGTGAGTGTCCATTATTAAATTGTGAGTGACAAATAATACGACGTTATCGTAGGGAGAGGGAGTTCTTTTTTATTTAACAAATGGGTCAAAATCATTTTCTCTTTCTAACTTTGTCTTAAAAATCAAATTCTTCCTTCAATTTTGAATAATAATCATACCGCCCCCTTATCCTAATTAACTTTTTAAAATTTCTATTTTACCCTTTATCATCATCATTTTTTTTTTAACTTCTTTAAAATCATCATATTTTCATTTAAAAAAAAATTATATAAAAAAATTTTCATAAAAACATAAACATTATTCATATAACAAAATTTTCATAAAAACATAAATATTATCTTCTAAGGAAAAAAAGTAAGAAATACTAATTAAGTATATAAGCTAATGATGATTTTATGAAGTAAATTAGCATAATAAGAAAATTAGTTTTATTAATAATAATCAAAACTATAATATTTATTTTACAAGTGAAAATAATAATTAATACTAATTTTATAAATATATTTCAATGCAGAAAATACAAACAATAACTAAAAGAGATAAGCCTCTAATACCATCCCGAACTATGGTCAAAGTTGTTACAACACACTCCAACTTTACAGGGGTCCTATTATCCCTTGAACTCAAATTTAGCGTATTTTTATCATTTTTTTGTGTTAATGTGACACCTTTATTACATAAAATGGAGCCCACATCAAAGGTGTCACGTCATCTAAAATGATTGACAAAAGGTATCACGTTAACTAAGAAGATTGACAAAAATACGCTAAAATTTAGTTTAAGAGGTAATAGGACCCCCGTGAAGTTGACGTGTGTCGTAGCAAATTTGGTCATGGATTGAGAAACTAGATGTTTTTCTCAAATAAAAATAAAGTTAAATTTTAAAGATTATATTTATTTATATAAATTATAAAATATGTAATACTCTATTAATGACAATCACAACTTATTTACTGATATAAATAATAGATAATATCGTTTCTTATCACTTGATCCTCATACTAAAAATAGATGTTTTAAATTATATGCTCAATTTGTGAAACTAAGAGAATTGTACTATGTTTTTTTTCTACTCTTTAGTGTTAAATAACTATATAAAGTAACAGTATAGATAAATTTAAAGTTTCAAATTATCATTAATAAGATTAATTTAGCAAAATATACCTCTAAGTAAATTTTTCTTAAGGATTGCGTTATATCAACAAAAAGTTAAGTAATATAAAACAAATTTAGTAAGAGAGTGATAAAATACGAAAATATACGCACATGCATGTACATACATATGTATATACACACACTTAGGGGTGGGTTGTTTGGAAACAAGTTATTCCGGGATTAGTTATTACAAAATAAGTTGTACTAACATGTATGTATGATAACTTATCTCATCAATGTGGTATAAATGGTGCGATAAATAATTTTGAGACTACCTAATACATCTAATTAAACACAGAATAAGTAACCATGAACTTTATCTCTGAATTATTATAATTATACCTCACATCAAACGACTCTTTAATACATATAATACTAAAATAATGAACTTAAAAAATAATATTGAATTTTGTGATAAGTTTTTAAAAAGTATTAATTTACTTATAAAGTTAATAAACTTAAATAAAATGCTACAAATATCCATGTTAAAAAAATATTCATTACATATAATATAAAAAGATATTACATAAATATAAATTTAAAATTACAAGGACAAAATGGACATTGCATGAGATAAAGGGGGAAGTATGATTGTTGCTCAATGTTGAGGGGGAGTTTGATTTTTTAATCAAAGTTAGGGGGTGAAAATGATTTTCACCCTTTAACAAATCTTTCATGATATAAATTAAAGTTGGGTGAAAATCATTTTCACCCCCAACTTTGATTAAAAAATCAAATCTTCCCCTCAACATTGAACAATAATCATATTCCCCCTTTATCCTATGCAATGTCCATTTTGTCCTTATAATTTTAATTCTATATTTATGTAATATCTTTTTATATTATATGTAATGAATATTTTTTTAACATAGATATTTATAGCATTTTATTTAAGTTTATTAACTTTATACGCAAATTAATACGTTTTATAAATTTATCACAAAATTCAATATTATTTTTAAGATCGTTATTTTAGTATTATATGTATTAAAGAGTCGTTTGGTGTGAGGTATAATTATAATAATTCAAAGATAAAGTTCATGATTATTTATCCTACGTTTAATTAGATGTATTAGATAGTCTCAAAATTATTTGTCGCACCATTTATACCACAATGATGAGATAAGTTATCACACATACATGTTAGTACAACTTATTTTGTAATAACTAATCCCGGAATAACTTGTTTGCAAATAACCCACCCCTAAGTGTGTATATATACATATGTATGTACATGCATGTGCGTATATTTTTGTGTTTTATCACTCTCTTACTAAATTTGTTTCGTATTATTTAACTTTTTGTTGACATAACACAATCCTTAAGACAATTTTACTTAAGAGGTATATTTTACTAAATTGACCTTATTAATGAAAATTTGAAACTTTAAATTTGTCTATACTGTTACTTTATATAGTTATTTAACACTAAAGGGTAGAAAAAAAATATAATACAATTCTCTTAGTTTCACAAATTGAGCAGATAAACTAAAATATTTATTTTTAGCATGAGGATCAAGTGATAAGAAACGATATTATCTATTATTTATATCAGTAAATAAGTTGTGATTGTCATTAATAGAGTATTACATATTTTATAATTTATATAAATAAATATAATCTTTAAAATTTGACCTTATTTTTATTTGAGAAAAATATCTAGTATCCCCGAACTATGACCAAATTTGCTACGACACACGTCAACTTTACGGGGGTCCTATAACCCCTTAAACTAAATTTTAGCGTATTTTGTCAATCCTTTTAGCTAACATGATACCTTTTGTCAATCATTTTAGATGACATGACACCTTTGATATGGGCTCCATTTTATGTAATAAAGGTGTCACATTAGCACAAAAAATGATAAAAATACGCTAAATTTGAGTTCAGGGGATAATAGGACCCCTGTGAAGTTGGAGTGTGTTGTAACAACTTTGACCATAGTTCGGGGTGGTACTAGAAGCTTATCTCTTTCATTTATTGTTTGTATTTTCTGCATTGAAATATGTTTATTAAATTAGTAGTACTTATTATTTTCACTTGTTAAAATAAATATTATAGTTTTGATTATTATTAATAAAACTAATTTTCTTATTATGCTAATTTACTTCATAAAGGTCATCATTAGCTTATATATTTCTTACTTTTTTATTCTAGAAGATAATGTTTATGTTTTTATGAAAATTTTGTTATATGAATAATATTTATGTTTTTATGAAAATTTTGTTATATGAATTTTTTTTAAAATGAAAATATGATGATTTTAAAGAAGTTAAAAAAGGAATAAAAAAATTGATGATAAAGGTTAAAATAGGAATTTTAAAAAGTTAATTAGGATAAAGGGGGAGTATGATTATTGTTCATAGTTGAGGGGGAGATTGATTTTTAAGACAACGTTGGGGAGGGAAAATAATTTTGACCCAATTAAAATTAACTGGATCAGTAAGGAGTTATTTTTCATTTAACAAATCTTTCATGGTATAAATTTAAATAAAGAGTTATTTTTCATTTAACAAATCTTTCATGGTATAAATTTAAATTATTTGAATCAGTAAATTTCAAATAGTAAAGAAAACAAATGGTTAAACAATGAAAGTCGACACGTTCAATATTCAGGGCGTGTTTGGTATGATGGAAAATATTTTCCATGGAAAATGTTTTCCTGGAAAATAAATTGATTTTCTACTTGTTTTCTCATGTTTGGTTGGTGAGTGAAAAATATTTTTCGAAAAATATTTTATGGTGTTTGATGGTGAGTAGAGACTGGTTTTTAGAAAAATATTTTTTAGTGTTTGATTGGTGAGTGAAAAAATATTTTTTTAGAAAATACTACTAACTGTTAACTAGTATATCAGTGCCTCTAGCAACTCAACAATTTGTAAGAACTAATTTAAGCATAACAAATAATTTCAATATCGAATACTAAAATATTACAATCACTAAATTTAAGCAACTATTAATTAGCAAATATAGGAGACACTTTTTAATATTTTGTCAGGATAATCTTAAGATACTACAATCAATAGAAATATAACGGAACGACAAGCTTATTCAACCTCGTGAAACAAGTTACATCGACGACAAAATGAAATATGCAATTAGCAAAAGTAACACAGGTAAGTAGGGGTGTGCATCGGTCGGTTCGGTTCGATTTTACATATTATCGGTTCTGTTTATCGATTTTCGGTTTTTAAATATGCTAAATCAATAACCAAACCAATAAAATATTTTTTATCGATTTTTGGTTTATAGGTTTTTAGCCCTTAACGATTCGGTTTTCAGTTTAACCGATAAGAAAATACTCATAAAATAGAAAGAGTAGTAACTAACATGAAAAATGATCGAATCTTAGTTGCAAACAAAAATCCTACATAATGTGTTTTAATTTACAAGAATCTTCAAGTTTGAACTAAATATTGTTAGGAGAAATTAAGAGTTTGTATAATTGAAATAATAAGTTTGTTAATTTGTAGAGACTAAAGAGAAATTAAGAGAAATATCTAATAAGTCATATATATATGTATATATATATATATATATATATATATTCTTATTGGGTTATCGGTTTACCCAATAATCCAATAAGAAAAAATCGAACCGAACCAATAACCTAATAAATTTTTTTATAAAACCATTAAAAAATCGTTAACCCAATAACAATAAACCAATAACATTTTTATCGGTTTGGTTTATAGGTCGGTTCGATTTTTGCACAGCTCTATAGGTAAGTCTTCCTCTATGCATATGAAAATAACAATACATTCAACGAACATTGGAAATGAAAAAAATTCGGGCTTCACTATTTTTTATTTCAAGCAGTGAAAAATTGAAGCAAAGTACAGTAAAAAATATTTTTGAGTAATGTAAATTTTTGAGAAATGTGAATTTTTTGAGTCATGTGAATATGAGTGTTGTTGGGGTGGGGAAGAGGGGTGGGGTGGGGTCATAAGTCACATTTGTCATTTTCTGAAAAATGACTTTCCTTGGCCATGAGGGAAGTCATTTTCCCTCAAATTGAGGAAAATGAGTTACTGTGGAAAATATTTTCCAAACTTTTTATAGCACCCAAACAAGAGAAAATAGGAAAACATTTTCGATGGTACCATACACACTATCAGTGTCATTTTCCTTGGGACAATTTTAGGTGATTAACCTCTTGGTAATCTGTTATGAACGTAGCTGGTTTTGGTTAAAGTTATAATAATGTGAACGCAATTACTTATTTTCTTAAAAGAAAACTAGTAATCACGGGATTTATTATTTGTATAAATAACATAAATACCAATCCTTTTGGAAGTAATTATACTCTCTCCCACTTTTTTAATTATTTTACTTTCTCTGTGTTAATGTACATAATATAGCCGACATATACATAACATTCTGTGTATATATTGGGATTTTTATAATATGTTAAGGGAGTCGGATTTTTTGTAATATTAAAAACATAAGTTGTGTCTTTGTGTAATTTTTAGTTATTTTTTTTGGTAAGTTACGTATTCGACAATCGGCAAATAATAATTATATTCTAATAATTATATTCCCAAAGCAAATAATTATTATTATCTATTCAAAATGAATATTTTATGTAAATTGTATATTAATATACAAAAAAAAATGTTGGTTATTGTTTTGGTGTGCGGTTATGTATATATGTTAGGAAAAAATACATAAAGTAACATATTTAAATATTAAATTACAAAAAATAACAATACTTTTATCAAATTACATTTTATAGCACATGTATTTGTATGTATTTATATTTTTGAAGTAACAGTCTACAAAAATACAAAATACATATCGATCAAAAGAGCAGTAAAAATCATATGTATTTGTATTTTTGTAGTAACAGTTTGCAAAAATACAAAATACAACTTGCTATAAATTATGTAATTATGAAACTGCTGCTATGAAATTCATAATTAAGGGGATAAATATGCTATTTCTGAATTTTAGCCGTATTATTTGGGTCCGTAATTCGAAGTATAATTTCCCAAACTAAGTTATTTAAGGTAGGTGAAACCATAAAAAAGGTGATTACAATTGGATCATCACACAAATGGGCTGGCTGTCTACCAATCACTACAAGCCCAATTCCTCAATTGATGCAGTTCAGCCCATTTTCTTCAGCCCAACGAGCCTCTACATTTTACTTCTAACAAGTATGAAATTACGTTCAATAACCTTTGAAACGAGTGATTTTGAACTTTTGACTACCCTTGCTCTATCAACAAATTTTCAAGGTGCTTTTAAAAAAGGAAAAATTACACAAACTAGCGTATCTAAGACATTAATTACAATTAATCTAATAGTTTTTTAAAATTACAACTAATAGCAAAAGTAACAATATTTTAGCTTTTTTATTCAGAAGCATGTGACTTTAACCATTACCCACTTTTCATGCCACTTTACCTTTATATTACCCTATTATCACGCTAATTTATCAATTTTAATTCCTCCCAATATCTTTTTCGGCTATTTTTTTTTCAAATTTTATTTTTCTCTCTCCAATTCTTGATAAACATTGTCTCCATCTGTTAAGGTAAGTTGATTTTACAGTTAATGCATATTATTTTTTTCATATAATTTTTTTTGTAATTTATTTTTGGCATTCTTTTTCCACATTCTTCTGCAATTTTTTTTATTCTTGTGTGTTGAACGTGAAACTCAACAGATCCAGTATTGAAAACCTATGGTTTGTCTTCGGTCTTTATACTCAGGATAGTGCATGGTTTCGGCTGACAAGCAGGTAAAATTGTGCCATTTTGATTGTTAATACTTAGTTCAGTTTTCTTCTTATCAGAAATAGTTGCTTACACAGAGAAAGTGCTTTTGGATGTTCTTCTTTGTATTTCTTTCTTAGATGGTTTTTTAGATTGTCCAACAGCTTTTATGGTTTATTTTTGTCCTATTTTGTTTGGGGATGGGGGTGGAGGACGTAGTCTCCTTTTATGATCTTGGACAATCCTCACCTCATGAGTGAATTGGATTCCTGGTTGCCCTCTCGAATTCATGTTCAGTTAGATGTATTTCACCGATGAATTGTAGTAGTTCTGTCCCATCTTTTCATATAATTTATATTTTTTTATTTTTTCGTATTGCTTTCTTCTTCATTTTTTGTTTTGATGTTTTGTGATATTTTTAGTGTTTTTCCAGCCAAGGAATGTCGTTTCCAGTGATGGGTGGGTTGGTGGCTTCGATTGGACTCGCCGGTTTCGACGTTTCCGATAAATTTTCAACGGAGGGAGGGTATATCCGACGAATTTCATCGTGACAGTGACTGACAACGACATTAATAGTGTTTTATCGGCGAGTATTAGCCGGAACAGATCACAGGGTTAAATTTTAGTCAGTGGTTTGCTAATTTTGCAGATCTGGTGAGGGACGGGCTTGACCATTATTTTTATGGATTTTTCGGTTATGTGGTAGCGCGGATCGGTATATTCTGACGAGATTTCTATAAAATATAATTTTTACAGTATAAATATGTATTTGTATTTGGTAATGATAAGATTTTTATTTGTATTTGATACTAATAAGATTTGTATTTGTTACAGTGTAGATATGTATTTGTATTTGGTATTGTAAGATTTGTATTTGTTACAGTATAGATATGTACTTTTTTATTTGTAATCTTATATTTTATTAACAAAATGTTCATATATGTATTTTTGTCTTTATAATGTGAAGATATGTATCTGTTAAATTTAAGATATGTATTTATATTTTAGGGATTATATAAGATGTATTTGTTACAGTATAGATATATATTTGTATTATAGGGAATGTGGTTTGTATATGATGACATATGCTGAGTGCCTTACTTTTGATAAATGTGTTCCAAATGTTGACTTTGATTCAGATCTTCGTTGCATGATATATGCTTCAATATTGTGGCATTATGGTTCGAGGAAAGAAGAAGAGAAGACACAAAGTGATGATGAAGCACCAATGAGGCCTCCTATGAAAATTAGGATAACAAAAGATACTGAAGTGCATGATATTTGATGTTTATTTTAAATTAGTTGTATTTGACAACAGTTAACTTTAGGTGGATGAACATTTAGTTGAATATTTCTTAGGTTTCATATGTTACTTTAATATTTAAAATCGATATTTTAATATTTATTTGATGTGATATTTAGATTTTTGATGTTTAAACTATAAAATAGAATTTTTCGTGGTTAGTTTATGTTACTGTTATGCATATGTCGGTATGAATATGTGGTTTCTGGTTTTGAATATATTTTTGAGTAATTAATATGCATATTCCAGTTACTATATGTATTTTTTATATATGCATTTGTATTTTTCATTTTATGCATATGTATTTTGAGTAATGCATAAGTATTTTAAGTAATGCATGTGTTTTTTTTTTTCCAGATATGCATATGTATATATTATTAACACATATGTATTTATGCATAATGCATATGTATATATGAATATTGCATATGTTTTTTATAAGTCTAAATATATATTTTTCTGCTATGGATATATATATATATATATATATATATACACACACACACACATTTGTCTAAATATATATTTTTTGGCTATGCATAGGTATATGTATTTGTCCAGTTTAATACATATGTATTTAAGCAGATATGCATATGTATTTATGAGTTATCCATAGATTTTTTTCAATTATGCATATATATCTATGAATAATACATATTTATGTATGATTAATGCATACATTTTTTTTTTAAATATATGTATTTAAAGTTTTGATTACGTAATTGATATGTCTTTATATGTATTTTTTATTTTTTTTATTTATTACATAAAGTTATGTTAACTTATTCTTAATTTTTATAGATGGACATAGGTACTTAATAGATTCTCATATGTATTATTTCAGATTAAAAATTTACTAAGTGTGGCTTCCAGTTTTTTAGATATAAATCAATGATGTTAACTATAACAAGTTCAATAACATCAAACATTTATCAAAATTTAGAATCATATAATTATCAGTGAAAAATGAAGTAATTATTTTTTGACATAATGCTACATCATGAACAGATCAACATTTAGACTATAACTGCAACATTTAAACTATAACAATATTATTGTACATTTTTTCATAGACGCCACATACATGTATAATGTGGTATATCACTCTACACACCACCAACAACTTTTATGATGCTTGCATTACAGTCAAAAACTACACACATATGTTTTCTTTCACCGTATGCTTTCTTCAAATTCTTAAAGAACTAAGTCCAAGATGCCTCATTTTCAGAATCAAGTACACCATATGTCAAAGAAAATATATGTCCTGCATATTGAAAAAATACATATAAGAATACATGATTTTTACACATAAATACTGCATATATATATATTATAAATACATACAGCTGGAAACATATGAAACTGCTAGTGAACACATTAACATGCTGCATATATATATATTAGAAATACATATAGCTGAAAACATATGTAATCTTCATAATGTTATTCATATGTCCATCTACAAAAGTGTTTAACAAGAACAAGCATGCTTCCCATGTCAATCTCCAGAGCACAAAAAAAATAGTAAAAATAAAATTAAATATCAAATACGTACTATATACAACAACTAATTGGTATACATAAAACTGCAAAACAAATTCCAACAAAAAAAAATCTTTTATTCGAATACTATGACATTAAATTAAATTAATCAAACTCTGTAAAATAATTGCAACATTTGAACTATAACAAATTAACAAGTTCAAAATTTAGAATGACATAATTCTCAATGAAAAAATTCAGCAATTGTTTTTTGACTAAAATCATTATCAAACTTATCATTTATTGTATTTCCTACATGAACTCCTATTGTGACCTTTAAACCCACATGAACTACAACAAATTTTATTTTTCTTTCCGAACATATCTCTTCCTGATTTACCACAAATAATGCATCATGTTACTTTCTAAAAAAAATTTACATTATCCCATAAATGCCACATACATGCATAATGTGGTACATTATTGTACACATCAGCAACAACTTTTATGATGCTTGCATTATGATCGGAAACTACGCACATATGTTTTCTTTCACCATATGCTTCATCCAGATTCCAGATTCTCAAAGAATCAAGTCCAAGATGTATCATTTTTAAAATCTAATACACCATATGCTGATAAAAATATATGGCATGAACATGGAAAAAATACATATAAAAGTACATGATTTATACACATAAAATAATGCATATGTATATTATAAATACATACAGCTGTAAACATATGTAACTGTTAGTGAACACAAAAACATAATGCACGGCTATAATCTATATACATATAGCTGGAG
>NC_061117.1:31149090-31319206 GCF_002878395.1 Capsicum annuum | reverse complement strand
GCTATCACGTTCTGCCTTAGGCTAACGACGATCTTGATGGCTTATCACAACTTTGACGGCTTATCACATGTCATTGTCACTACTTCCAGCTGAATCCTATTCTCTGTTTAAGGCTGACAATGAAGCTGATAACTTATCAGAGTGCTGAAGACTTATCAGGAATGTCGTCATCCACACTTTTCTTCTATTTGCTTCAGATTTCAACTTTTTTACTTCCATCATTGTTGGTTCTCTTGCATCTTGACTTTCTCTGCAAAATCAAAGATAAAACAATCAAAAACGATAAAATTTGCTTAAGACTTTACAATTATTCTCAGTTAAAAGCCTCAAATGTGTTAGCATCTGCTCACATATCAATACCCTCAACTTAAAACAATTGTTTCTCCTCAAGCAAATAAAACACAACCAAAAGGATAAAAAGTACATTTGGCGGTCAATCATCTATATTATCTCAAAACCATCTTTACCTTCTGCAAGGTCAATTAATTCCAAGTCAACTGTGTATGCTACTGAAGAACAACAATGGGACACACAGGAATCAAGATATGGCATCAATTCAGCAATAGCAACCATGCATGTATCAAGCTTACACTATCCAAACAAGTTAGCAACGTAACTAGTGTGCCCTCACTACAAAGAAGTTCCACTTCACTTACATCAGACATTACATATGTAACCATGGGGACAATCACCAGACACTCACTCTCAGAATGAAGTTCCAATCAATGTATGCCAAATACCATAGGCTTGCCCTTATTTTCATTACCAAGACTTTTAGACAGGTCATCTAGGATTACTATAGGTCTTCTCTTTGGCTTGTAATGTAGACTAGGGGATGGTATGATACTCAATGATATTTAAAGTGACTAAGCCTCCTTGTCACTACACTAGCTTCTGGGGTCTCACTCATTTACCTTTTTCTATTCTTCTCTTTTCTTAATCACACTTATTCTGGATGGGTACAGTTCTTTTCTACAATTACTTCTTTTTTTTTTCACAACTTCTCTTTTCTTGCTCTTTTCCACCGCACCCAGCTTTTTATTTTTTTCTTTTACTTTACCTTTCTTCATACTTATTTTACATCACACACCCCTATGATAGCCATGCTCAACTTAGGCTATTTGCCGAAGTCAAGGTGCACAGTTTCCAAGGAGGACCATGGCCAAAACAGGTTCATTATAATATAGAAATGGGACGGTGATAGGTATCATAAAAAGAAATAGGCTATTCAGGCTCAAAATTAGGATTCAGGGATATTATGCATACAGGGAAGGTCATTTAGGCTAAAGTGGGCTAATATCAAAATAGCCTATGATCCTTTCCTAACCTCTATCCTTCAACCTAGGTAAGACTAACCGGGAAAGTTTTGAATCCAACATACAAAGGAAACAAAGTAAAATCTCACACGCACATGGCACACAAGTATATCACAAGTTACTGCTTATCCAGTTCATGCAATTGCTTAGCAATGGTTATCAAGATACTAGAACTAATACTATACAAAGATGAACAGTGGTCACAATTAGATGCAAATCACACAGTTAAAGAATTAGAACACTTGAGAGGTGTTCACAAAATAACAAAACCATGTTAACTGCCTCGGATACTTGTATTTCTCCTAGTCAACTACAAAATGTTACGACAACAACTCACCCTACACCCTCAACTTAAAATCAAAGAAAAACTAAACTAAAGGTTAGGGTATACCTGGAGTAGATCAAACACGGGGATCATGGGTCCCTGACCCTACTGCTGCATCCTCAGCTGCCTTTTCTCCATCAGGAGTCCCCCTCCCCCTGTTCAGACATATCTAGTCTAACAGTTGGACCTACTAGTTGAGGCATCCACGGCTCTAGCTCGCAGCCCTTCTCGCATTTGTCATTGTCAGCTAGTGACTTGATCATCGCCTTCCTCGTCTTTTTTTTCAACCTTTTTTTTTGCCCTCTTCTCTATTTTTCTTTCTTCATCACTATTAGGCCTTTCTATCTTACCCTTACCTTTTTTGTCACCATTTATTTTCTTCATTGATTCCTTCATGAGATCAAGAAATGGGATTTCACCCTCAGACTCATCAACAGCCGGATCTACCGACACCATAAGTTGGTGTTGCTGTAATACCCCAACATCTGCCTTCACCTTGTCTAGGGATGCTCTAAATTGTACAAGGTCTGATCCCGACATTTCTCTTACCCGCGTATTAAAATGATTTTCTAATTCATCAATTCTACCGGGCAAGGCTCGAAAGGTCTCCAGTGTTACATTAATTCTTTTGTCTACCACAGAGGCAAATTTCTTGGCAAAAAGTTGTAGCTGAGCCTCGAACCACTTGGCTTGTTTTGCCACTTTCCTAAAATTCATAGGGTTGAAGGCAAATTCAATGGTAGACACAGCAACTGAAGAATTTGTTTCATTTCTAGGCACTGAATCTGCTATTGCTGAGGAGGTCGGTGCTGCAGCCTCATAATCCTGCATCGCTACATTAGGTGTTGAGATGGTACCTGTAACTGGTGGGTCTGTTTCAACCCCTGCTCCTCTGTCAAGTGTCAGTCTCGATTGATTTTTATTATATCAAATGGGGTTATGGATCTTCTTGGCAAACAGTTCTTCATCTAACCCTACAACCTCAGGTACATGAGATGTCTTACATAACCTTATAATTAGACAAGGGAAAGAATATGCCATGTCGGGCCTTGAGACTTAAATTTTTATCTTCTCAACAATGGTCTCCCCGAAGTTCAAGTTGAGCTTAGCCACAAGACTTGCGACCAATATTGCTTTGTTGTCTCCAATGATGTTATCTCCCTCAGTAGGCATCAAATGGGTGTGCACTACACCCCACGAGAACCTTGCCTCTTGAGTCAGGGAGGCCTTGAAAATCTTTTCATACGGGTTAGTCAGCCATTTAGGTTTCCCTTCAGCTATGAGTATGGCTAACCAAGACCATTGATTTGCATGATGCTTCAGTCAAGCATAGAATGTAGGTGAAGTGGCCTGAAGAGTGAATTCTAGGCCATGAAGAAATCTATTGATTGTTGTTTCTAAGAGATACACCATTACACCCCGTACTGGAACTTTATCCAACAAAGGTTGATACGCTGATTTCTCTCCTTCTTTGTACATGTTCTCCAATCGATCCTGATAGTTTGCATAGAACTCCCAAATTAGTGTAGGGGAAAATGAGATTCCTCCTTTTACAGTCCATCCCAAGACATAGTCTCAGAATTTCTGCTCCACTTCAGGGTATTTGCTCAACTCGGTAAGGATGATCTTTTTTTCTTCAAAGATGGGCTTTTTAACGGTTCTTCTTTTAGTTCTGAGAAGCCCATCATAGAAGATTTTCTGTTCCTTGGGAATTCGCCACCTAGCACTGTCTCAAACCCCGGGGTTCTTGTATTTAACTAGAGTTCCCCGAATCGAAGATTCTTCATCGTCCTATTGCTCAGCAGAAGGGGACTTAGATAATGGTCCCTCAAATTCAGGTTGCTCAGACCAGAATGCTCAGACTCAGGCTCCCCAAACTCAGAATTCTTATACTCAGGCTGCTCAGAAGCCGTACTATCAGGTGGTGTTGTTGCTTCAGCATCGCTTTTTTCACTCTTCTCCACCTCAACTGGTGGAGGTAGCGAAGGCTATTTTGGGCTTTTCTTTTTTCTTTGCTTTCTGAGCAGCGATTCTTCTTCCTCATAATCATTTCCCTTACCGAAGAGTCTCCAAGGTACCCTCTCCCTTTTTACTTTCTTTATAGGTTTGGGGCTCTTTCCTCTGCGTGCCATTATAAGACCTATAGCAAGAGAAAAACCATTAGTCGACACTCAAGAGGATATACACAAACACATCAGTCATTGAAGTTCTACACCCCTTGAAAGGGTTTATTTATGCTTCAGATCAAAGGTGTGACGACATAGTCTGATAAGTCGTCACGATTGTGATAACTTATCAGCCATGTCATCAGCCTTAACAGAACAGGCTTCTTTTCCTCGACTTGTAACAACATAATCTGATAAGCCGTCACAATTATGATAGCTTATCAGCCACATCGTTAATTCAGAACACACCCCTCAGTTTAATTTTAACTTGATTTTTAAACCAATTTCTTCTTACAATCACATTGAGTTGTGTTCTTGAACTGAGCCCTAGGATTTCTCGTATAAAGCAGTATAGTAAACCCTAGATTCTGCTTTTCATATTATGGCAAGTTAAGCTTGCCTCAACCTTTTTGGGAACTAAGACTTATATCAGTTTATCTCCTACCCAATGAAGAGAAGAGTCAAGTTTTGAGCATACCTGATGAGCGAATTGCACTTGATTACTCGAGTGAAGAAGAGTTCGCAGATAAAAGAGGGTCCTTGATTTTTTTTTCGAATTCAAATCCACTCTCACAAGAAAGGATATTTTTCTTATTTTACTTGGAAATATTTTCGAAAAAGAAAGGTAATAAACTAACTATAGAAGGAAATAAAACTTAAAAGAGAAAAAAGAGAGTACGCGGGAAGGTGAAAAGGTTGACTGGTTTGGGTTGGATTTTTTTAATTTTGGGCCCAAATTTCACCTGACGGCTTATCAGATGTTTGATAAGTCATCGCTGATGCCATCAGCTCAAGGCAGTATGTTACCTTATTTTGAATTCTCTGACGACATCTCTGACGGCTTATCAGAAGTATGACAGCCTGTCACAAACATCGTTAGCCTTGATAGAACAAGTCTCAACTTCCTTGAGCTAACTACCTCAGTTTCAACTTCTTTGCACTAAAACCTAACTTACAAAAATAAAGACACTTTGCTTGAAAACATAAAAATTTTGGGTTGCCTTTCAATAGCGCCTGATTTAGTGTTGTGGCATGACTCAGTTATCCTGACTACTCAGACTTCATCAAGACAACCTGCTGATACCTCTTTACCATCTTTATAGAATACATCCACGATTGAGAAAATACTCATCTCTTTTTGTTGTGTCATGGGTGAGTGCATTACAAATCTTGCTTCTTTATCATTGAACCTAAACTTCAGCTCATTCAGCTCCATATCTACTATCACTCTCCCAGTTGCGAGAAATGGTCTACCCAAAATAATGGGTACTTCAAAGTCCACATCACAGTCAAGGACTACGAAATCAGCTGAAAGTATAAAGTCATCTACCTTTACCAATACATCATGTAATATTCCTACTGGCTACTTTACAGACCTATCCGCTATCACCAACCGCATGTTTATCGGGGTAGGATCCCCCGCACCTAGATTTTTATTCACGGCTAGCAACATCAGATTAATGCTTGCGCCCAGATCACATAAGGCCTTAGCGAATTCCAGAGACCTGATAGTACATGGGATAGTGAATGCTCTGGGGTCAGCCTTCTTCTGCACCAAGGTCCTCATAGAAATAATGCTACAATAATGGAGATTATCCTTTGGTTTGTAGCTTACTGCTTTTTTCTTCATCACAAGGTCCTTCATGAATTTAGCATGCCCTGGCATTTGCTCAAGCGTCTCCACCAAAGGCACATTTATTGTTAATGGCTTCAACATTGCCATGAATTTACTAAATTTTGTGTCTTCAACCGTCTTCTTCAATCTTTGAGAAAAGAGAGGTGGTGGTGTAGGGAGAGTTTTCACCACTACTTTCTTTTCCTTCTCTTTCCCTTTTTTGAAGCAACATCAGAACCATCCAACTTCTCAGACTCTACCGGTCATTCTTTTTTGGGTTCATTCTCTGCTTCAATCATATCTTTAATCAAACTTTTGACCACAGAAGGGCCAGGTAATATCTTACAACTTCTAGTGGTAATCGCCATACACGAGCAATCATTCCGTGGATTCTGGAAAGAGTCACTAGGTAATGTTCCACTTTTTCTCCGGTTCAGCACTACAGAGAGTTGACTCATTTGCTGTTCAGCTGTTTGATTACAGAGGAGTACGAGTTTACCAACTGACTGATAGAAGACAGATCGATCTTTATAGTAGTCACTCCTGAGTTGGTAGCCTCCACTCCTTTTAACAATTTAGCCATCATGTCCTTCATGGACATCTTTCTAGAACTTATTATAACAGCTTCACAATTTCCAGGAGGGACATATAGACTGCTCCTATCATTATTGATCCTCTAATTTCCCTGCTCTCTATCTTTATAACCAGACTTATCATAATAATTCCGACCTTGATTCCCTTGGTTATTGCCTCGAAACCCCCCTGATTATTAACATAGTTCGCCTCTTCTTCTGGATAAGCATCAACTCTATCTTGAGATCCCACAGCTTTCACCTTCTTAATCTTGCCTGATAGCAAGTGCTTGGTTAGCAAGTCCATCTACGTTTTTAGGTGTGCCATGTCTTGATCACGCTTCTCATCTCTCTTGCGTTGTTCTGCAGTCATACCCACATAAACAGTGGGGCTTGCTACCATAAAGTCTCTGGTATGCCATGCTCGACTCTGTTTGGTCATTCTCTCTAGCATTTTGAAGCCTCTGGGAATGTAAAGATTAACAAACAAACCACCAGCAACATTATTTACAATTGGTTTTGTGACAGAGTTAAGAGCCCTGTACAAAGTCTTCATCAAGTGTATGTTCGTCATATTATGGTTCGGACACTGCGTCAGCTTCTTTTTAAATCTCTTCCAGG
The DNA here is from genome assembly GCF_002878395.1 of Capsicum annuum. Classification (NCBI taxonomy): domain Eukaryota; kingdom Viridiplantae; phylum Streptophyta; class Magnoliopsida; order Solanales; family Solanaceae; genus Capsicum; species Capsicum annuum. Next base: position 31,312,592 of record NC_061117.1, on the reverse strand, counting down.
TTTCATGCAAGGCTTCAGTTGGAAGCTGTCTAAAGTTGCTGATCTCATCCCTCAACTGTACCTTCCTGGAAGGTGGAAAGAATCTTTCTAGGAAAGCTCCTTTCAACTGCCTCCAGTTGGTTATAGAATAGGGTGTCAGCTCGTTAAGCCACAATGTAGCCTCCCCAGACAGAGACAACGGAAATAATCTCAAATGGTTAGCATTCTGACCCACTCCTGGGTTATCAAAAGATTTATAGATGGAGACAAAGTTCACCAGATGTAAGTTTGGGTCATCCCCAGGAAGGCCACCAAATAACCCCTTCAGATTAAGGAGTTGAATCATAGTACTGTGTTGAATTTTGCCCTAGGTGCCAACGGTGAAGGAATAATTACACCCGTTGGACCTACTCCATCCATTCTATCATCATCATCATTGAGGTCATACTGGACCGGCTGGTAATTTTGCCTTCCTCAAAATGGACGGTTCCTGTTAGCATTACGCTATACTGGTACAGCTACTTGCTCTGCATGCCTTGGGTTACCAGGGTTTAGCAACTCCTCGTCTCCCAAATCTTCTTCCTCAGTATTTAGATGTCGTACTTGTTGATCGATATTTTGCACATTCACCTGAGCTTTATCTAAGGCTGCTAACCTGTCAGCCTCCTGCTGGTCTGCCATTCTGTCGATTATTTGTGGTTTCAGATTAAATGGTAATAATGGTCCTCCGAAACTTCTAGTTCTTGGCATACACCACAAAATTCCTCTAGAAAACAAAAACAACAAATAAACGTAAAACTAGAAAACTTGACTAACATTCAATTAGCACACACAAACTTCAATTTATGACTGTATTCCCCGGCAACGACGCTATTTTTTATAATGCTCAAATTACACCTCTCATGTGAGGATGTAAGAGATCGTTGTCAATATATAACCCAACTAGTTTGGGATCGAATCCCACAAGGAATATGGTATGAATTTAAGTCGTTTGTGATTTAATCAACTGATAGTTAGATGTTTCCTGAAATGGGAGTTTTGGAGATTAGCAAATAATTGTTGGTCACTTTAGTTTCAGTGTTTGTAATCAAGAGTTTATGGAAAACCAGAGTTATGTTCACTATGGGTGTTGGGATTTAACAGACGCTAGTAACGATTCAAGATTCTTGTGGTAGGTAGGAACAACAGATTATCCTTGTCGAATTTATGCCTAAATATCCCTTGACCTACTTAAGCATTTAACTACCCAATTCTCTGAAACCTAGGGAGTTTATATTTCATAACATGATGTTATCTCAGGTTAATTAATCTTGCTACAACATTAATTATTAAACGGAAGGTTGGTAGCTTCCAAGTCTCTGTTGATAATTCGCTTCTTACTAGGGTTGATTTCTTAGTTCAAGCAAATCACTAGTAAGCAGGACCTATTGTTTGCAACTAATAGATAAAGTGTAAAGCAGAGGGATTACCAAGAAGTTACTACCACCGTTAGAATCCTTAACACTTAGTTGCATTACAAACCCAAACCCATAGATCCCATAACTCAGGTTATAGGGTTTAGCTACTCATACTGTAAAGAGAAATACAGCTTGTTGAATTCATAATGCTATGGAATAATACTTACAGCAAAAGTGAATAACAACAGTTGTATCTCGGATTAAATTGCAGTAGAAAAATCTCAAAAAATAATATAATAATCTCTCCAAAGCTAACTGTAAACTTGTATTAAAAACTAGAGAGCAAACACGTGAAGTTCAAGTCCAGAATGTCGAGTACCATTCCCTAAGGAAATCCTAAACAATACTTTAAATAGTTCATCCTAATTATGAAAATAAAATCACAGATTTCAGTAATTTCTCGGACAGGTGACGACATTTTGTGATGCCTTATCAGGAGTCTGATGACTTATCACAGAAGTCGTCAACTCCTCTTCGCTTTTGACATTCGCTGCCTTAGGCAGACGATGAAGCGTGATGGCCTATCAAATCTTTGACGACTTATCATAGTTGTCGTCGATGATTTACTTCAGCTATCACGTTCTGCCTTAGGCTAACGACGATCTTGATGGCTTATCACAACTATGACGGCTTATCACATGTTGTCGTCACTTCTTCCAGCTGAATCCCATTCTCTGTTTAAGGCTGACAATGAAGCTGATAACTTATCAGAGTGCTGACGACTTATCAGGAATGTCGTCAGCCACACTTCTCTTCTATTTGCTTCAGATTTCAACTCTTTTACTTCCATCATTGTTGGTTCTCTTGCATCTTGACTTCCACTGCAAAATCAAAGATAAAATAATCAAAAACAACAAAAGTTGCTTAAGACTTTGCAATTATTCTCAATTAAAAGTCTCAAATGTGTTAGTATCTGCTCACACATCAAATAACGACATGGATAACTTTAATTTAAAAGAAATAATTTGCTCACAATATTTTATTTCAGAGCTGATAGAATTCATATACAATCTCAAATTTTGGAATTCCACGACTGTTATGCAACTTTATTGTAAGTTTTTCAGCAATTCTCGCAATACTTTTTTTTATGAAATTCACTAACAGAATCAAGTTTGTTTATCGATACCTATAATTGAAGTGTTGTATTTTTAATATTTTCTTTTGACTTTCAGACGATCATCAATAATATTGGAAGCACTCTGTTTTTTGAATTTTCTTTGTGTTATTGTTTATGAAAAACGTTGTTTGAATTTGAATTATATTGATGTAAATTAATGGTTGAGGTAAAAATAAAAGAGTCATATAAGGTAAAGGAATCTGTTTAATTAAATGTGGCATATATTAAGGAACAATTTCATCCATTATTTAACTTTAACTGATTAGAGTTAAATAAGGAACGGATACCCTATTTGTATATGTATTTTTATAGCAACCTTTTACTAAAATACAGAATACATATTGCTATTTTTCGTAATTTTAAAGTTGTTGCTATAAAAGTTATAAATAAGGCTCCATAGTTGCTATTTCTGAAATTTTCCCTTTTAAAAAAATACTTTTGGTGAGAAATAATTTATCTCTGACCACTAAACACTTTTGAGCAGTAGTTAGTATTTGATCAAGATTTTTCAAAATATTTTTAAGTGTATTTTTCTCAAAGACAATTTTTAAAAAGTATATTGAAGGCAACATCATTCTTTTAGCTTCTGAAAAAAAGCTTCTACTACTCTTGAGAAATACTTATGCCTTGCAAAAGTTTAACCAAACACCATACTTTTCTAAAAACAAATAAATATTTTTGCTTTCTCAAAGTTTGGCCAAACATGTTGTAAAACTCAAGACCGAAAAACTGAATAATTTATTTTACCTTTATTTTAGAAAAATTATCTCAAATAGCAGCCCATATATATATATATATATATATATATTAAACTCAATAGCCCCACTATTTTTGTTACTAGTTTATTTTATATGCATTACACGAATATCTTAGTCAATATAAAAGGCTGCACATAAAAAGAATAAAACATATAATATTGCATAGAAGTATTTTTAAGTGTATTTTTATCAAAAATATTATTTAAAAAAGTAAATAAGGATCAATTAATATTTGACTAAACTTCTACAATAAGATTTATTATGAAAAGTGTCTTTCCAATAGTATTTTTCAAAAAGAAAAGTAATTCCTTGTGTGAGAAAGAGTTTATTTTATCAACAACTAATTTAAAGAAAAGTGAGCTGCAATTAATATATACAATTATAATTTTATCCAATATCAAAGTGGGTACTTTATTTGACAACAAACACGGTAGGAAAAACTACATTCAATTATAAAATTCATCTTTAATCGACCACCAAAAAGAATATTTAGAGATTTTGACAATATCTTGAATAAAATATACAATTATTTATCAATAAAATAAGAATACACAATTATTTATTATTACTAACTCTAGAACAAATTAAAAATATAATTTTTTTTTACCTCAGATCACAAGCAAGCTTATTTTCGTGATTGTCGACTCTATAAACCTCATCAAGTGAAAACCTCATCAAGTGAAATATTGAATATTTCAAAACTTAATATTTTTTCAAACTCCAAAGAGCCTATGGCAATTTTATTGAAAAAGTCTGCTACAGTAAATTTTCAACCTCAACAAAATAAGACATAACATAAATATTTGTATTAATTATAATGTGAAAAATCTGAAGTGATAATTATGACAAGTCTTTTTTTTTTGTTTTTGCAGCCTACGACAAATGACTGATTCGTCAAAACTTTATGAATTTATCTTTTCAGGAGTCAAGAACTTGACCTGACACCCTTTCAAAGTATAGCACAAGATATTCACATAGAAAATTGTTATTGTTGTGATTGTTATAGAATAAATTAAAGCATATGTTGTTAATGGTAATTAATTTTCAAGAGTTATCAAAAGGTATATGTCTATTTAAAATATAAAGCATATCATAATTATGTGATTTATGAGAATCGTTTCTTGAAGTTGAGAAAATTTGTCTCTCGTAAAAATTTCTTGCAATTGTTGTCTGTTCTATTATTTAATTCCTTAAAATTCCTTCCTAACATATTTATCAAGTCTAATAATATTCACTTATCTTGGATATGTATATCACAACCTAATTTTATGCTTGCATATGCCAATCACAAATTGTCAAATTATTTAAGGAGATGAAGCAACAATTATCTAAAGAATAAATATAGAAGAAAGAAACAAAAAAAGTAAAGTTCAAGGAGTCAGTAGCCACCTTCAACAGAAAACAATCTCATAATCTTTCCACAGTGATCAAAATAAGTTGTTAGTTACGTCTAGGAAATATTATTTTGTGTTACATAATTTAAAGATGAGCCTAATTAGTACCATAAAAAGTTTCTTTATTAGCATTAGGACTTTTATGAAAAAAAAGTATTGTAAAAAAAAAAATTGTTTGAATTTTTAATTCGAAAAAAAATATTTTTTTTTCTTACCATTTATTTTAGAACTCCTTAAATATTAGTTCTACTAATATTTCTTATCAAATAATTTAGGACTCTTTAATTTTTAAAATATATTTTTATCTTACCAAAATATTTTAGGACTCCTTAATTTTAAATATTATAAAAATAAATAATATTTGAAGAAAATAAGTAAAAATACAATTTTATCTATTGTAGAGCCTTTTAATGAAAGATAAAAGTTCAAATCAATTTTCTAAAATCTTCACACTTTTAATATATTATAAATAAATTATAGATAACCTCATGATAGACAACTTCTATGAATTTTGCAACATTCTAGATTGCAATAAATAGCAAATCTCTTAACTAAAATAATCATCCTTAAAAAAAAAAGTCAATTAACAAAACGATATCAATCACCCTCTAATTTCTCTCTTGAAATATTTTTTTTCTTTTTCAAACTGAAGTAGCGTCTTCTTCTTCATCAAATCTATTTTTATTTTTATTTCTTCAACAAATTAGCAAAAAATATACTTATTAAAATGCAAAATTTCTCAAATAATTTTGATATTTTAAAAGGTGATTTCTATTAAAATACTAACTTGAGTATTTTAACTGTAACTGAAATTATTCAAAATGAAAAGATATAAAAATTCATTATTATCTAAATATTTTATCTTAAACACCGATTTTTTTATTAGAATACAAATTACACCCTTCTTCTTCTTCCACAAAAAATAAAAAATTAAATTCTGAGTGAAACACAATATTATTCCTATTTTTTATTTCACTCATCAAAATTTTTTTTTATTAAAATACTGATTCACGTATTTTTATTGCAACACCAAAAAAGTATTTTTCAAATTTTTGACGTTTATTTCAATACTATTTTCATTCACTAAAAACATTAATAAGTATGCATCATTCTTGTATATCATTTTACACATCAATTTCATAGATCAAAAAATCAAAAATCAAAAATCATTTTGTATGTGATATTGGTCTATGACATGATTTAAACTTGGTTGAAAAAACTAAATGGAATGTAATACGCATAAAGAGTTTGTGTATGTAATGGGTATAAACCTAGTTTTCAAATACAGATAAAAATTACAATATTTTTTTATTGAAGATTTACATACATTAAGACCCTGGTAAGAAATTACATTTAATAAATGAGATGAATGTACAGACCAATTTCAATATAATTTGATATATCATTCTCATTAGCGGATTTGATCATTTTCATACACTAAACTTCATAAGAATTTATATTATTTTTATAACCAGTATGAATAAATCATTTACACATAACATCCTTAACATCCTCTCTTTCAATTTCATATATTTATTAATAAAAATATGGTGATACCATTTAGAGCATGTCATTGTTATATAAAATACTAGATCCATATAAAATTCATACACTAGAAAAAGTTATTAACAAAAAACACCGATGGAAAATCAATTTCAACCCATACTTCAACTACAAAAATAGCATGATGATATACCAACTAAAAATGAAAAATAAATTGAATTGATATTGCACTAAAAAAGAAAATCAACTTAAATAAATTCAAATGGATAGCCTCAGAAAAACCCCAAAATAATCTTTGAAGAAATTCAAACGATGATAAAGTATTAAACCCAAAACAAAGGTAATTGATTAAGATGAAACATATATTAATAGGAAAGCAAAACTTTGCCAGAAATTAAAAAAAAAAAAAAAAAAAAAAAAAGGAAAAGAACCGCCTATTAATGGGGAAGTAAAATATTTTACTAAAAATTGCACAAATACACAATTTATGTTTCTAATATTACAAAAAATTCCAACTCCTAAACATATTACAAAAATTCCAACATATACACAGAATGCTATGTAGGGGTGTATAGACCAAACCATCTAGTCAAACCGAACCGATGAACCAAACCAAACCAAACCGAGAAAAAAACCGACTTATAGTTTGGTTTGATTGGTTTGGCGTTAGAAAAAAAAACCCGACAATTCTTGGTTTGGTTTGGTGTTGACAAAAAAAAGTCAAATCGAGCCGAATCAAACCGACATAATATATATATATATATAATATTCAAACTTTTTTATACACAAAATATTAATTATAATCTACTTTTTAAATACTTTTTAAACTAGTTTTACTAATTTTCAATAATTTGAAAGTAAATGTAGATATATATTTAGATTTGGGCCTTTAAGTTGTAATATTTGTCCATTAATTGCTAATTAAATGATCCAAAATCCAATATAAACTTAAAACCTAAATTTTTCACTCTTCATCTCACTTTTTAGTTTCAAGAGAGTTTTTCGCTCCTCATTTTTCATAATTATGATTTTCATTAGCACATGAGTGAAAACAAATCTGATCTAGTCTTCGATCACAATATAATTGTAAAAATTAAATATTATAAAAAAACTCAAAAAAATCAAAAAAATCAAAAAAAACCTAAACCGAAAAAATCAATTTTATGTTGGTTTGATTTGGTTTATAGTTTTAATAAACCGACATGATTGATTTGTTTTTTTTAAATAAAAATCGAACCAACCCGACCTATGTACACCCCTAATGCTATGTATATGTCGGTCATGTTATGTATATTAATAGGGAGAGAGAGTAAAGTAATTAAAAAAGTGGGAGAGAGAGTAATACTTCCAAAAGGGTTGGTATTTATGTTATTTATACAATATTTTAAATTGAGAAAATGGTCTATTACCCCCTTTCCTCCTCCCAATCTTTAGTCGAAATTCCAACTATACATTCAACCTTTAAAAGAGACCTATTACCCCCCTAAATTTTTTTTACCGAATTTATTAACCTCCAATTGCTGACCTGTCAATGGACGTGACTACACCGTCCATGGACGCGTCAGTTGACTCTTTTCACTTAAAATTTTTTATTTTCTAATTGCCACATCATTATTTTTAATAATATAATAAATATTATATTATATTATATATTATTCAATTCTCTCTTCTCTTTCTAATTGAGAATTTCTAATTTCTCCAATTTATTAAAGTGTGTGTCCCTAAAAGTCCAAACTCATCTTCTTCAATGAGACTTTTTAGTCATTATAAAGTAAGTGTAAAACACATAAACTTCCAACAATGCTGTATACACATTTTGTGGAATCTTAAAATCTTTTAATTTTACATCGATTGAATTTTCAATCTCATATCATAAACCATCATACAAATCCACATTTCTTGAAATTGAAATAATCAAATCAACACCATAATTAAAATCAACACCAAATTTTTTCAATCATAAATTCAACATCAATTTTCATAGTTGAGAAATTAAAAAAAAAAAAATGGAAAGAAAAAAGAACACTAAAGCCTATTGGTTCCACTGACAATTCCACAAATTTGGGAATTTCCAGAATCAAGATTTGTGAGCAATGGACCAACATAAATCCTTTTGCCCAAAGAAACTATTAAGTTTTCTTGTGACCAAATCTTATAATTTTCTTTCCCGTAGAAACCTTCAAAAAAGCATATCACCCACTTCAATTGCAATTTCACGTCTTTAAATATCAGCATAGAACAGTTTGTCTATCTGAATACCTTGATAATTTTACCTTGTTTTCAGCTTGTTCAACAATTTCAACACCTAAAAGTCTTCTCTTTTCACTAGCACTTTTGCAATTAATTTCAGTCCAAAGTAATCTCAAATCAAACAAAATCTTAAAAAAAAAAAAACTTGAGTTACCACGTATAAGTAGAGATGATTGTTTGAAAATCCACAACCAAAAATTTAAATTACAACAATAATTTCCAAAAAAAGAAGAAGATGAAATTGTGGTGTTAAAAGAGAAGAGAGAGGAGAGAGAAAGATGAAAAGTTTTTCTTGAAAATGAAAGGATGAAAGAGAATGGAGATGAGATATATTTTGTAAAGAAAAATGTGAATATCAGCGTGGGCTCAGACACGTGAAATACACGGATGTGTTATTAATTGGTGTATGTTGACAGGTCAGTAATTTGGGGTTAATAAATTCGATAAAAAAGAATATAAGGGGTAATAGGTCTCCTTTAAAGATTGAGTGTGTAGTTGGGATTTTGACTAAAGGTTGGGGGGTGGGGTGGAGGGGGGGGGTTAATAGACCATTTTCTCTTTTAAATTTCTTAAAAGAAGAAAATGTTAGAAAATGGGTATAACTTTTTTGGGAAAAGGACAACCCATATCCATTGGGACAAAAAACTTCCACTAAAATGACCATATTTCAAAGTAAGTCATAGGTTATTAACTCTCCTATTTTAATTCCACCAACTAGCTGTTTTTCAAAAATTATATAGAAATGGTATATAATGTGTATAAAAATTGTAGTTGTTGAGATAAAATAGAAATTGTGTAATTGTTGTATAAATATGTATGTGTATTATTGATCAATACACACACACATATCTATCTATCTATCTATCTATCTATCTATCTATCTATCTATCTTTCTGTCTGTCTGTTTGTCTATCTATCTGTCTAGTCTGTCTGTCTGTTTGTCTATCTATCTGTCTAGTCTGTCTGTCTGCCTGTCTACCTGTCTGCCTGTCTGTCTGTCTGTCTGTCTGCCTGTCTAGCCTGTCTGTCAGTCTGTCAGTCTGTCTGCCTGTCTGTCAGTCTGTCAGTCAGTTAGTCTGTCTGTCTGTCAGTCAGTCAGTCAGTCAGTCTGTCAGTCAGTCAGTCAGTCAGTCTGTCTATCTCTCTCTCTCTCTCTCTCTCTCTCTCTCTCTCTCTCTATATATATATATATATATATATATATATATATATATATATATATATATATATATAATGTGTGTGTATGTGTATGTGTGTGTGTATGTATGTGTGTATGTATATGTGTATTAAATTCACATGTCTCGCATGTGTAATTTTTTATTATTTAAATTTTATCTATCGTGAAGGTTTTTAACGAAGTGTAAAAAATTCAAATTACTTTTTAAAGATGCTTCACACTTTAAAATAATAATGGTAGCATAACATATATTTTACTGTAAGCACATAAATATTTTACCACCAGAAGTTTCAAGTGGTTAATAGATCGTCGATTTTGCGTTTATCATGCAGTACCTCTTTTCCTTGATGCTAGAGGCTAAGAGAGACGCATCGATTTTAACCATATTTGTAGTACGATTATTTTTATTTTTTATTTTTTTATATTTAAAATCTTTCCTTATTTTTAAAATTAAATCTTTAGAAATTTTTTGATTATTTAATTAAACTTTTAAAAATTTTGTACTTCTTATATTTTTCTTATTCTAACTCTTTCATATTTATTTCTAGATTTTTCAAATATTCAAAAAATTAATTTTATTTAATTTAGAATTCTTAAACCGATGAAAAAGGTATTGGTTGTCATCAATTCTGAAGACTTCCAATAAGAAAAAGTTTTACTATAAATATTTAGCTAATTTTCAACTCTTAAATATTATGAAAATAGTGAAATACAATTTGTCTAAAGTTGGAGACTTTTAATGAAGGACAAAAGGTTCAAACAATATTTCTAATGTCCTTCATACTTCACATTACCATTAATGACGGTCACAGGAGACGCCGCCGAACAATATGAGATGGCGAATTTGATGGAAACTTTGCAATAGATAACGACTGGTGAATGAGAAGAGAACAGAGTTGAAACCGAATCTCGATGAAAAAACATTTGAATCGCCGACATTTTGCAATATTGTTACTGGCGGGAATTGGGACGGCGACGGAGGTTTACGATGGGGAACAGATAAATTCACTAATAATATATTGATAGTGAAGTTGGAGACGATACAAATGAACTTTCATCAAATATGAATGCCCTTTCTAACTGCAGAAAAGGTGGGAACATAATTAATAAAATTGTGCCACAATTTATATGGGTCTGTCATACTACTTTTAGAACATTTATTTTACCTTAACATTGTTTCTTTAATATCATAATCCATTGAAGTACCGCACGTTCCTAGAACATGTAACGTTTAATTATTTAAAGCTAAATGAATTTATCTATTGCAGAGAGTTCTAATGAAATGTATAAAATTCAAATAACTTTTTAAAGATCCTTCATTAAAAACAAACATTTTAGTGTAAGCACATATATATTTTACCACTAGAAGTTTCAAGTGGTTGATTGATCATCATTCTTGCATATGTATTTCCCTTGTTGTCAGAGACTAAGAGAGATGCATCAATTTGAACCATATTTGTGGTACAATTATTTCTATTTATTCTATATTTAACATCTTTTCTTATTTTTAATTACATTGTTATTGCGTACTTAAAACTTTTAAAAATTTAGTACGTCTTAAATTTTTAATACTTTTATATTTATTTCTAGATTTTTTAAATCTTCAAAATCAAATTTAGTTGATTTAGAATTTTTAAACTAATGAAAAAAGTATTAGTTGTCATTAATTCTGATGACCTCTAGTAAGAAAAGATTTTACCATAACTATTTAATTAATTTCCAACTCTTATATATTAGAAAAAAATTAGTGAAAAGACAATTTTTTCCAAAACAACACATTTTAATGAAGGGCAAAAAGTTCAAATAATATTTCTAAGGTCCTTACACTTTTAATATATTATAGATATAAATATGTTATTTTTATATAACAAATAAAAATAACTCATTTTCAGTTTGATTGATAAAAAAAAGAAAGTAGGAGCTACAATATTACAAATTTTTATCTAGTTGTTAAAAAAAGAAAAAATTACATAATTTTACCTTCCCCTTCTCAAGTGTTTTTTATTTTCTTAGAAGGTGCCTACAATCAAGGTACCTCAATTTTTCAAATTTTAAATTTACTGTTCTTGTTAAATCCCTATTTCTAATTCATAAAACCCTACAAAAACAACTTTAAACCCTACCTGACCCCCACCCCCAAATAACGTCCTGCGTATGCTTTGGTAATGTGAAGATGTGAAGCTATTTCTAAGAGAATCCACGCCTGCACAATAGATACATGTATCATCAATTTTTGATTTGTTTTGGGAAAAAGAAAAACATACATCCCCTCTGCTTATATGTAATGCAACAAATTTCTTCGCATAGTAATAACTGCTATAGTAGAAGCAGAAACCATTGTGCTTCAGGAGTGGAATGTATATGCATGAAATTTGACATTGCAAAGGTATGTACATGTATGAAATTTGATATTACTGAGAGTTTTTATATCACACCATATACAGTTGTGGTATGTATATGTTTGAACCTACACACTATATGTTTTTATTTCAAAATCATATATATAAAAGAGTTATGTATGTGTATGTTATACAAACTGCTCAGTTATTTTATTTTAACTCATATACATAACTCTTTTATGTATATGCATTGAAACAGACACTGTTGGACTGTTGTATTTTCAGAATATACACATTACAGAATTATGTATATATTATGCATTAACAGTGGTAGACGTAACACAGTTAAGTATATGACTTTGTTAGACAAGTTAAGGTGTGTTTATTTCAGTCTATATGCATAACATTGCTATGTATATGAAAGAATAGGCATGAATGTTAAAGTTTTATGTTTTCAAGTTTTGAAAAAAATTGTTTAAGTTTTGTTACATATTAAATTAATATTGATTTGCAATGTATATTATTTACATGGGATGCAATTCAAATGTAACTGTCGAAATCAACACGAGATTCCTCAATCTCTAATTCTGATCGTTGAAACTAATTTGGTGTTTCAAAATTTTGAAATTGAAAAGTTGTTACTTAATTTAACGGATCCATTAATCATAATTCCATAAATATAGTGTTAATTGTGTTATGTATTTAAGACATGTATTTTAATTTCTTACTTATAGTTAAATCAGTTTGTTCAGATACATAAGTAGTAATGTATATGATCGACAACTTATGTATAAGAATAGGGGGAGAGAAATTTTAATTGAAAAAAAAAAAAAGAGAAAGTAATTATGTTTCAAAATGGTGAAATTTATGCTATTTATACTTAAAAAAAATATAAAATTTCATGTGATTGTTTCTATTAGAATTAAAAATAATTGGAGAATAATTTTTAAAAAAATAAACAAAGCAACACACACATAAAAAAAAAAAAAAAAAAAAAGCAATTACACCACAACCGTTGAAAATAAAGAAAGAAAAAAGGGTAAAAAGAGAGCTCAGGAGCCTTTTAAATGGCTAAAACTCGGAATTATAAATTTCATTGCCATTTTGTGGGTATTGTTTGTCCTTTTCTCTAACTTTTTACTACAATTTACTCCACCCACGCTTTATCTATATGATTATTTAGTGAGTTTGAATATAATATACACAATTATTAAATATAAATAAATAATACACTTTTTAAAAACTAGAAAAAAACTTTTTGTCAAATCTGCTATAACTAGAAATTAAATAATTATTAAAAATTAGGTTTATAACTTGCAATAAACTCCAAAGAGATAATTTTCACGTCAAATTAACAGTTTAAATAAAGAAAATTTTCAATTATATACAAAAAATAAAATATTTATCAAAAGAGTAATCGATTTTTCATTTTCAGAAAAATATAGTCAAATACTAGGCGATAATAAATACAACCAACGACTTTTTCGCGTTCAAAATGGCTACAACATAATGGATAATTTTTCTCTCCCTTACAAACTCTCTCAGTAGTTTTAGGATTGATTCTCACAGCAAAGCTATAATTTTTTCGCTGTTTCTTTAATTTTGGAGTTGAATCTTCTCCAATTTTAAATTGTGCCCATCAAATTTGTAGAATACATCAATTTTGGGGATGTTTCTTACTTAATTTATGATTAATTATTCATCAATTTTGCAGTATACATTAATTTTGGAGGTGTTTTTTCTCAATTTTAAATTGAATTCATTAATTTCTGTCCATTTCTCCAATAATTAGTTTATTAATTATCGATTCATCATTCTCATAGATACTTATACCTAGGGGTGTATAGACCAAATCGTCAAGTCAAATCGAACCGACGAACCAAATCAAACCGAGAAAAAAAACCGACTTATGATTTGGTTTGATTGGTTTGGCATTAGAAAAAAAAACGACAATTCTTGATTTGGTTTGGTGTTAACAAAAAAAAAGTCAAACCGAACCCGAATCAAACCGACATAATATATATATATATATATATATATAAATATATAAATATATAAATATATAATATTCTAACTTTTTTATACATAAAATATTAATTATAATCTACTTTTGAATACTTTTTTAACTAGTTTTAGTAATTTTCAATAATTTGAAAGTAGATGTAGATATATATTGGAAAAAATACATAAAGTAACATACTTAAGTATTAAATTACAAAAAATAGCAACACTTTTATCAAATTACATTTTGTAGCATATGCATTTGTATGTATTTGTATTTTTGGAGCAACACTTGCAAAAATACAAAATACATATCGATCATAAGGGCAATAAAAATCATATGTATTTGTATTTTGTAGCAACAGTTTGCAAAAATACAAAATACAACTTGTTCTATTATTTAATTATGAAACTGTTACTATGAAACTCATAATTAAGGGGATAAGTATGTTATTTCTGAATTTTGCCTCATATTGGAAAAAATTTAGGCCTTAAAGTTGTAATATTTGTCCATTAATTGCTAATTAAATGATCGAAAATTCAATATAAACATAAAACCTAAACTTTTCACTCTTCATCTCACTTGTTAGTTTCAATAGAGTTTTTCGCTCCTCATTTTTTTCCATAATTATGGTTTTTCATTAGCACATGAGTGAAAATATATTTGATCTAGTTTTCGATCATAATATAATTGTAAAAACTAAAGATTATAAAAAAAAAAGCCGGAAAAAACCGAAAAAAACGAAAAACTCGAAAAAACCAACTAAAACATAAACCGAAAAAACCAATTTTATGTTGGTTTGATTTGATTTATAGTTTTAATAAACCGACATGATTGGTTTGTTTTTTTTAAAAAATAAAAATCAAACTAACCCGACCTATGTACACCCCTACTTATACCTTTCTAATTCAATACACAAAAATATGGGATACTGATTGATGTACCTATTATTAATTTGAATTGTGATTTCGAAGAGATATCTCATATTGTTTCTAGAAAAATGGAGTTGATACTGATTTAAATTTTATAAGAATGAAATATATTCTAAGCGATCACTGTCCTACTATTTTGATATACAAGAATATGAGTGTTCATGTTTATATTTAGTTGAAAAAAAAATCTCTGAAATCACAGTTTATTTATTGTGTGTCACTGTAAAAAAGAAAATTGTAAATAATATACATACAACAATAAAAAATCCACTATATTCCCACATAGTGAGGTCTGGGGAGGGTAAGATAAACGCAGTCCATACCACTACCTCTGGAGAAGTAGAAAAGTTGTTTCCGGTAGACCCCCGGCTCAAGATAAGAAATAATAAACAAATCCATAATAAAGCATGGAATAAGATGATATAACATAAACACGAAACCCACAAGGAATAGTAAACAAAGAATAGTAAACAAATTCGTAATAAAGCATGAAACAAGATGACATAGCGAAAATAATACACCCACCAAGTAATACTCAACACTAACGACCCAAACTGACACTAGCCTTCTATCTTAATTCGCGTCCTCCAGACCTTCCTATCTAGGGTCATGTCCTTAGTAATTTGTAACCGCTCCATGTCCCGCCTAATCACCTCTCTTCAGTATTTCTTTAGCCTACCCCTACCCTGCCTGAAACCATCCAAAGCTAGCCTCTCACACCTACGAACAGGGACATCTGTGCCCTTCCTCATCTCAATCGGACTTTCCGCATCTTGTCCTCCACCGAAGCTACTCCAAACTTCTCCCGGATAGTCTCATTCCAAACTCTATCACCCCTAGTAAGAATATGGGAGTTCTTGACTGGCCAACACTCTGTTCCATACAACATGACCGGCCAGACTGCCACCCCGTAAAATTTGCCTTTAAGCTTGGGCGACACCTTCTTATCACACAACACCCCTGAGACGAGCTTTCACTTCATCTATCCCGCCTCAATACGGTGGGATACATCGTCATCAATCTCACCATTCCCCTGAATCATGGACCCAAAATACTTGAAACTATCCCTCTTGCACACAACCTGGGAATCCAACCTTACTGCCACCCTGTTGTCCCACCTCAAGTCATAAACTTGTATTTCAAATATTCTGTCTTACTCTTACTCAACCTTAACCCTTTAGACTCAAGGGTCTGTCTCCACACCTCTAATATATCATTCACACCCCCGCGTCTCATCAATCAAAACTACATCATCTACAAAAATCATACACCAAGGTATCTCTCCTTGAATATGCTGCGTCAACACATCCATCACTAAAACAAACAAAAATGACCTAAGAGTAGATCCCTGATGCAATCCTGTCAAGACAGGAAAATACTCTGAATCTCCTCCCACCGTCCTCATCTGGGTCTTAGATTTATCATACATGTCCTTGATTACTCTGATATATGCCACCGGGACCACACTCACCTCCAAGTATCTCTAAAGAACCTCCCTAGAGACTATGTCATATGCCTTCTCCAAGTCGATAAACACCAAGTGCAGATCCTTCTTCCTTTCCCTATACTGTTCCACCAGCCTCCGCACCAGATGAATTGCCTCTGTCGTCGAGCGCTCGGGCATAAATCCAAACTAGTTCTCCAAAATAGACACTATTCTCCTCAACCTCAACTCGACCATTCTCTCTCAAATCTTCATAATGTGACTCAAAAACTTAATACCCTTATAGTTGTTGCAACTCTGAATGTCACCCTTCTTCTTATGTAGAGGAATCATAGTACTCTACTCCATGCCCCAGGTATTTTTGCCATCTTGAAAATGTCGTTAAATAATTCAGTCAACCACCTTAAACCAGCCTCGTCAATAAACTTCCAAAATTCTACTAGAATCTCATCTGGCTCCGTCGCCCTACCCCTTCGCATCCTGCGAACAACCTCTCTAACCTTCTCCACCTTAAACTATCTACAATAACTAAAATCACGACACTCCTATGAGTTCTCCAGTTTCCCTAACACAATAACTCTATCCCCTTCATCATTCAAGAGCCTATGAAAATACGATTGTCATCTTTCCTTAATGTGACCATCCTCCACCAATACTCTACTATCCTCTCCCTTAATGAACTCCACCTGGTCGAGGTCACGACCCTTTCTCTCCCTATCCTTAGCAAGTCTAAACAACCTCTTTTCTCCTCCTCTCTTCTTTAACCCCGCATACAAGCTCTCAAATATTACCATCTTAGCAGCCGTAACTGCTAACGTAGCCTCCTTCATAGTTAACTTGTACTCCTCCCTATTTACCTATTTATCTTCTTCATCCTTACTCTCAACCAATTTAGCATGCGTCCCCTTCTTAGTATCCACTTTCTTCTTAACTTTTTCATTCTACCATTAATCCCCCCGATGATGATAGGCAATATACATGAAGTGTACAATTCAGATACAATTCAGATGATATAAGGTGGGGCCATAGAGAATGAAGAAGTAATAAAATAAAAAGTAGGTGTTACATTGATAATTTTTTTCACCTAGAAGTTGAGGAATATCAGAATTATAAGGACAAGATGACAATTATCAAAGTGATAAAGAATTATTCGGTGTGCAACCACGTTCGAACTAGGATCGAAAGATCAAGTGTAGACAGGTACAACTTTGTATAATAATGTAATTTAATTGTATAATTTATTTAGTGAGTGTATATGTTCGTTTGTATTATATTATCAGGTATTATCTTTAATGTATCAATTAAAATTTCAAGTGATTTTTTTATTTTCAAGCTTAGACCAATTGAACGTGTTACAATTTTGAAAGTTTAATAAAGTTTATACTTGTAACATGTTGGAATTATATATAGCAAAGAGTCAAGCTAATTCGACTGTTATCGCATGTTTGATGATGAAAAAATTTAGTGACTCAAAGATTATCTATACACCTCATGACATAATAAGAGATTGTAAAAGAGTACTCCATTGAGCTCATATATGCAGGTGTGGAGGGCAAAAGAAAAGGCAATTAAAGTTATAAAATGGCTTCCTTCAGTTTCATTTTGAAAAATATCAATGTACTTGTGTATCTTATCTCATACAAATTTAGAATCGGTAATAAGATTGAAGAAGTTAGAGGATAATCGATTTTTTACTGTTATGTCTCACTTTGTGTGTCTAGGGGTGTTCATGGGTCGGTTTGGGTTGATTATTGGTCAAAACCATAACCAAACCAACGTAGTCGATTTTTAAATTTCAAAAATCAAACCAAACCAACACAAGAAAATAACCGCCAGTTTGGTTCTTGTCGGTTTAGTTCAGTCTGGTTCGATTTTTTCGATTTTTTGGTTTATAACTTTAACTAATGATAAAGTTGAAATTTAAAAAAAAAAAAATCCAATCAAAGATAGTGTTGTGCCTTAATCTTGAAACTAAGATGTCAATTTTGAGTTATATTTAGGCAAAGCCACGAACAACGCCATATGAACGCTTCTACAAAAAATATTTAGAAACTACATAAAAGAGAATAATATAATAAACCCCTCAAAAGGTGAACACATAAATTTTTTAGCTCAATAGGAACCAAAAAGAAAGTTCAAAATTAGTGATTATTTATAATCTAATTAAATTCACCTGTAAAATTTCCTAGACAACAAGATAATTTTCACAATTAGTATCATTTGTTATTCAAAGTGCGAAAATTATTTAGAATCTCATAACGTACTGTCAACTAGATGGAGACATATGACTAAAAGAGTTACGGTTAAAGTTAAATTTATGATTAAAATTTAAAATGTAAAAAATATTTATTTTTATTCATGAATAAAATATAAATAATTTTATATATATATACATATATCGGTTCGGTTTGATTATTTTGTCGGTTATTTTAGAGTAAAACAAAAATCAAACCACATAAGTATCGATTTTTAAATTTTAAAACCAAACCAAACCAAACCAAATGTCAGTTTTTTTAATCGGTTTGATTTGGTTCACGGTTCTTTTTAATTTTTAATCAAACCATGAAGGATAAGAATTCTACTGACCTATAATAATTGTAGATAGGATCTTTCTGAAAGCAACATATAACGGGACAATTCTTATTACTTCAACAACAGATGCAAATGGTAATTGTACTTTGGATACAAATTTTACGCTTCATGTATAATAATGTGCAAGTATTGTTATAGTCTATATTTCTTAATGCATATATTTTTTTCGTTTCATGGTTTACAGGTCATATTTTGTCTCTTGCCTATGCACCAGTTGACTTCAAAAATAATATATCTTGACAGTGGTTCTTTGAACAAATTAAGAACACTTTTGAAATTCGAGAATAGATGTACAAAATATCGGATAGGCATGAGAGCATAGCAAAGCGACTGCTAATGTTTATCCAATAATTTCATATTGCATATGCATCTACCACTTGTGGAACAACAGTCAAACTAATTTTAGAAAAAATTTAGTCAAGATCAAAAGTTTATTTCTTGTCATGGCCAAAGCATATATAACAAGACGACTTGATCATATGATGGTAGATGTAAATAAAATTGACTCTAGATATCAACACACTTGATGAAAATTGAATATAACAGGTGGTCTAGAGTGCACTCGAGAGCCAACAGGTGTTTGCTTATGACTTCAAACATAACAGAGTCCGTTAATGCTGCAAGTAAGATTAAAAGAGATATACAGTACTATGTTTGTTAGATTTATGACAATTATGATTCAAAAGTGTAATTGGTTAAACAAGAGCATTACAACAAACACAATCACATACCTTTCTCCTACATACCACAAAAATACTAATAGAGAATATGAAAAAATCAATACAGATGAAGGTAAAACACAGTTACTCATTTTTATATGTACTATTTAATGACTATATAACTAATGTAATTAGTGTTCTTACCTAGTTTAACTACTTTTTCTTTTCATATATTTTAAAAATTTTCTAGGTGATACCTTCAAGTGAGTACTTGTTCATGGTGATCGACAAACTTAGGTGTTATATTATGTGTCTGAAAGCAGAAATATGTACTTGCAAGATATTTCAACAGCAGAAATATGTACTTGCAAGATATTTCAACAGAATTAATTTTCATGCAAGCATGCTACTGCAGCTTTGAAGAAAACATATATGACAGGATATGAGTATTGTTTATTGTACTACATAAAGGATCGTATGCTTAAAATATATGAAGATCATATCGAACCTCTTCCATATGATAGCACATGAGGCATTCCTCAAAAGATCTTAGAAAAGGTTGTACGACCACTAATAAGAAAAATAAGTGCAGAACGGTAAAAAAGAGGATAAAATTTTATGGAGAAGGCAAGAAAAAGAGGAGGTACAATAGGAGGTCATGCAAAAACTTCTCACCTTGAAGTCTTTAACTCAATATTAATTTGTTAACTGTCGAATGATCGATAATACTTGTTCCTATGTTTCTGAATTTTGTTTGAAAAACAATTGCTACTTCATGTATTTCTACTTTTGGGATTTTAAAATGGTTGATACTTTATGTGTGTTTTTTATTTGGATCATGAACAAACTACTTACTTTCGTCTAACTACATTACAGTTGATAGTTATAAATTACAACTGTTGTGATGATATAAAGTGATGTGTTGCTCTTATATAAGGTGAATGATATTGTAATGAATAGCGAATGTATATTCGGAGAATATTAAATATATATTTCGTGTATCATGAATATATATTCTTGTTTGTTTAAAGCACATGATCATAACTTGATGATATATATACTTCATGTATCATAGCATATATAAAGCACAACTATCATGACTTAATATGTAATGACATAAAAGAAATCAAAACCAACATGAACAATAATCACAATAGTTTGATTCAAATTGAGACTCGAAAATCTGTTCAGCATAGATATACTAAACCGTGAGCATACTACAAGTAACTAGAAAACGTTTGACTGTATAACCAAAAAACTACAGCTATGACTTTAAAGTCAATAAAACTCAAAACAGTAATTCAAAATTAAAACTACATAACTACTTTTTCTTTTCTCTTTTTGGCCTCCCTATCACCATTTTATCTCTTTATTCTATGAATGTTTTTGTACTTCTTCTCTACATTTTAGATGATATTTTGCTCCTTCACATTTTGAATCAATTTTACAACTTTAAACTTTGAGATGATTTTTGCGTTGTGACTTTCTTTTTGTATAAAATCTGTCAGTTTGCTTAGATTCATTGATTGCACCACTTGCATTTTTTTCTTTTGCATAATTTCATGACACAATCATTTATATTGCATGATCTGTCTCAATATTTAATTTATTTGAATTAGATTTGTCCATCATCAATACTCAGTAAGAATTTTCATATATGCACCACAAGCCCTCAAAGTATCAAACAACAAAAATGTATCAACTCTAAAAGTAAGAAAACACAACTAAAAAATAGATGTGTAAATTCAAAAATAGCTTATGCAGTGCACTGTTGTGGAAAACCATCAACAAACTTGATCATCTAAGGTGTAAGAAAATTTTGTGCAAAATATACATCATTGAGTCAGTCAATGTCATTTCTTTTTTTATAAAATTTTATCTTCTCGAGATAAAGTGGTATCAATTCGACATAGAATATCAAAGTATTCATAACAAATCTATCATTGACGACCTCATGCTCAAAATCATATACATAAATACACCTTCATTCAATGATATCATATCCAATACACAATGCCAACAAAGCGCTACATGTATTGGTATGAACACATGATCGATAATATGTTAAAAGAAATTGCAATCCATAAGGTAGCCGAGAATGTACTTAGCTATTATGTGTAAAAATCTTCTTAGAAACGATAAATTACTTATTTTGACATTTAAGCCATGTTAAAAAGTTTCGCAACACTTCTGACTGAACAAGTATATCAATAGGACTCTCAAAGAGTTATTTTATTTAAAAAATAACACTTTGAGTTGTTAACAAAAAATTACTCGCGATAAATCAAAATTAATTCATGGAGACTTGCAAAGAGTCCCTGAAAGCCTCACTTTACCAGTTTTTTCATGTGTAAGTCCTTAATCACTCTTTCAAAATTCTTTGTGCTTGTAAATACAGTTTATTCAGACAATGACTTTGAAACTTCAGCTAGTTCATCTTTCATTGCACCACCAAAATCATCTAATCTGTGTTTGACAACATCACAATATTCAAAAACTACAGAGGAAGAGGAAAACATGACAATATCTTCTTTTTCATCACGTGAATACTCGTCAGCATCACCTTTTTTAATTTTGTTGTCCTTCATGAGTTTAAGAAGTGACTTAAATGAAAAAATAACAGAATCATTGATCCTTATAACTCAATCATTAAGCTACAAGAACAAAGTATAAGGATTAAAGATAGAATCTTTACATGCATATATCAAACGAAAAGAAAATTGAAAGCTGTATATTGTTCCAACTTCGCTTTGTAGTTCTTTCAGTTTGGAGCTCAAATAATTCAGACTAACAATGGGGTCCTCTTTGGTGACTGTATCTACTTGTACCGTGATGTTTGAGGAGGTAGATTTACGGAATGGGGTGGTCCTTTTTGATAACTGTATGACCTCGCACCTTGACAGTTTGAGAAGGTAGATTAATAGGAGAATTTTTTTGTGACTGTATGTTGCACCCTGACAATTTGGGAAGGGGTCCAAAAATCATCAGTATGTCCACAAGAAGATGATTCGGGCATATCTACAATAACATCATAGAACACCTAAAGATACAACTCTAATTTTTCTTCAGGAGTAGGGCAAATATTTCTCACATTTCACTAAAAAAAGAAAAATATTAAAAAAGATAGTAAGATTAATGGGAAACAAATATATATATCAATAACAAACATAGATAATACAGTATCTTATCAATTCTCTTGATCTTAACATTATCAACTATCAAATAATTAAGAGTAGGCCTATTATTTACTTTCTATTGTGAATACGCGGTCAATTTTCACCAACATGAGAAATAATTTGTCAGTATAAATTAATGCAATGCTATAGAGCCAACACTGAAATACAAGTGGTAGATCTCCAAACATGTACATATTTTTGATGGTCTAGATTAATCATGCAACAAGTGAATTGAGGCTTCAAAGATTGCTAAACCCCAAGGAAAGGTATTGTACAATCCAATATCAACTAGATCAAAATCACTTTTGTAAATAGAGTGATCATTTTTCTTTGAGAATAGAAACAAGTGGATAAAGAACATCACAATTAATTTCACAGCATCACTATTCAATTTTCAACTGTTCTCTCAAAGCATTGTAGCACCGCAAACTGATGTATATTTTCAGCACTACTAAAATATCTCTAATAAATAATTCTTCTATGAAATATCATACACAATCATGCTTGAATCATCAACAAAGCACTTCAAACTCACATGATTGCAAATTCTTAAGACTAAAAATCAATACCACACTATTAATCTTGACACAAAGCTTGTTGGGCTTGTTCGAAACAACCTCCTTATGCAACACAGCATAGATGAACTGATTTTGAATGAAAAAGGAATGAAACTTAAGAAAATGTCGAAAATAAGTAGCTTTAAATATTTCTAATTGGTGCTTATCTAATTTATTCAACATAATAACAACATTGGTAGTAGTGTGCACACTGATCCTAAGATGAAATAGTTTTATTTGGAGAAACATAGAACTCGCCTACACTTTGCATTAATAAATAGTTACAGAATATTAAATCAAGATAAAATACATAGACACATTGAATAAATGTGTCACTTTTACTGAAATAAAAAATTACCTTTATTAAATCTTCAGATTTTTTATTTTCTTTTTCTTCTTTAGAATAGCTTCTAAACCTTCATCTTTTTTAGCTTTTTTTTCTCTTCTATTCTTCCCCGAAACAAGTTATTTTATAGTAGAACTTTTTGATTGGGAGCATGTTACTTGAGTGTAATTCAATTTAACCTTCGACTATCATTACTAATAGGGACTACTTCAATCAATTTGAAAGTCTGTTTCTTAAATGAAACTGAGAGTTTAGAAACTCTTTTTGTTGGCAAAAGAGGTGTGGAACTCGCAACAAATATAACATCTTTTTAATGCATATCAATCATTGAACTTGGACTTGCACTTTTAATTGAAATGAGTTCAATAACTCTAGAATTTATATTTTTTATAAGATCGGGCATTGCTCTCACAATCGATATAATGTCATCAGGTACATCATCAGTAATAATTTCTAGAGTCACCATATTCACCTTTATAGTCTTCCCAAAAACTTAGTCAGGTGCAGGATGAACATTTTTGTAAGGAATAAATTTTAAAAAATACGTGAAAAAGGAAACGACTATATACTAAGACAGCACAAGATAACCAACTATAATTAGATAAGCTAAATAATCAAAATACACTTGAGCAAACACATGTAAGAAGATAATTTAACCTACAATGTATTGTAATAGAAAGAATAAAAAATCTACAAAAAAATCCTAGGATCTAGCTCAAAAGGAATAAATTTGAACTATAAAAAGTAGTCAAATGAACCTAAAACTGAAGCAAAATACAGATTAATAACATCAAATAATCAATAAATAATGACAAATTTAACTGTAAAAAAGCTCAAATCATAGATAAATGAACGTTAATAACACAAAATAATCAATCAAATAGACATTTTATTAATCTAACTTGAAGCTCAAATCGAATAAAAATGAACATACATTGATTAATAACAACAAAAAATTAAAAAATAAGCAAAAAAGTTCCTATTCTGAAGCTCAAATCAAAAAAATTATATAGAATTTCAAAAAAAGGAAAAAATTAAAAAGAGTAAAGATTAGAGAGATGAATACGTGTCGCGCAAGTGTCTAAGAGAGAAAATGTAATATCAAGTTAATAACTGGGCGTCGTAATTATAAAAAAAATGTATAAAATGGGTCATTTTAGGTAATATTTATAAAGTTAGATCATTTTAATTGTAAACAATTGTAGTGGGCTCTAGTTTTGCATAAATTTTCCGTAAATTATTGTAGGATTATAATGCATAAACATAAACTTGTTGTTCGACTGAAAATTCTTTGGGCTCTTTGTGGTTTAGCTCCTGGACCAATATCTTGACCAGCCTTTGTCCAATTATCTGGCCATTAAGCATTATATAAGATAGTTGGGTTCACAAAGGTATTCAAGTGCTAGACGACTAGAAGATTTTTGATCTTTTTTGTCAATTATGACTTATTTGGATTGGTTTAGTTTATAAATAGTTTACTATGAGATTGGACAATAGTAAAGATGGATTCCTAGGTTGTTTGTAATAGGGATAGTATTAAGTATCTTGGATCTATGATTCAGAGGAATAGAGATATTGACGAGGATGTCACTTATCGTATTGGGGTAAGATGAATGAAATGACGACTCATCTCGAGATTTTTGTATAATAAGAAGGTGACTCCCAAGCTTAAAGACAAATTTTATAGAGTGACAGTCTGTCCGACCATGTTATATGGAGCGAGTGTTGGTCAGTCAAGAACTCTCACACATAAAAATTAAAGGGGGCGAAAATAAGAATGATGCGTTGAATTTATAGACTTACTAGGTGATATAGGGTTAAGAATGAGACTATTTGGGAGAAGGTGGAAATGGCTTCGGTGGAGGACAAGATGCATGAAGTGAGGTTGAAATAGTTTGGGGATGTGATGAGGAGGGACACTGATGCCCAGTTTATAGGTGTGATAGGTTGGCGTTAAATGGTTTCAGGTGGGGTAGAGATAGGCTGAAGAAATATTGGAGAGAGATGTTTAGACATGACATGAAGCAATTGCAGCTTATTGAGGACATGACCTTAGATAGGAATGTATGGAGGACGCGAATTAGGTTAGTGGGCTAGTGTGTGTAGTGAGTCGTAACTAGTAGATAAAAGTACTTTGTTGTAGCCTTACTAGGAGTCGTCGTGCTTTACACATAGGTTGGAGTTTCTAGTTAGAAGGGTTTGGGTGAGGTGTGTGCTTTTGGTTTGATAATGTATAATACTACTTTGCAGGTGTCTTATTTATATTTTTTCATCTTGTTTCATGTTTTATTATAAGTTTACTGTCTTTTTGTCCAAAGCTGGAGGTCTATTGAAACCATCCTCTCTACTTCTTCAGAGTTAGTGGTATGAATTGCATACATTTTATCCTCTCCAAATCCCAGTATGTAAAAATACACTACGTATGTTGTTGTTATTATGATTGTTGAGATTGGATGGTCTAGTTAGACCTCTCTAGTTTGTATTACACTTGATGATTAATAAAATATGAAAAACTAAAAAATTACATCTTTATAATTTATTTATTTTTTAAAAAATAAAGATGGGCCAACAACCCTTTTTATTTAAAAAAATCAAGATCCTATTACATGACCGCGCCCAAAAATGACCCAGTCCCGTAGCTAAAAAGATAACAAAACAAGAAAATAGGGCATCCTCAAAATAGAAAACCAGCTGAAACCCCTAAAGCTTCTAGAGAACACCTGTCACCCTCTCAAATATATTTGTTGTTGCTGATGGTGCGATACTGATACGAACTTAAGGATTCTAATATTGATTATAACTCCCAACTTCCAAATCAAGCTAAGTATCTTTCTACTAGCTAAGTCCCTCTTTCATAGCTGTCAAAAACACTTAACTTTCCAATGTTCTTGTTGTAAGAGCTTGTTATTCCTTTGGACTTCTGGAGATCTATTTTTCTCATTCTTGGATATGAGGTAAGATGCTTCACTATCTTTAGCTTTATAAATCGGTCTTATCTACCTTAATTTAACATAGAGATATAAGTAAATTTGAATCGATTACACTTTATGTCACCTAAATCTCTTACCAGGTGTCGTGTAGCTGATTCCACTGGAATAAAACTCCAAGTACTTAAATCTATGTTCATTTCAGTAAAATTTCACCAATTTATTCAACAATTGATATTTACTAGTATGTAATTTTTCTTATTCCATTATAAAGGAATGAATCTCGTAGAGATTAATACCACTTTTACATTAGTTTAAGCAAGCCTACAAGTTTTACTAAAATGTCAATTGTAATGTTGTCCTATACATGTAATACCGGTAATATTGATTGAACTTTCTGATATAGATGAGCCTCCCCTGCCTTCTTTACATTTTTTCCCTTGGGAGTATTATGTTAGGCTTTTGAAAAACCTTGCTAATACGGTAATTGCTGCTTCATTATTCTAATTCTAAGATGTGGTATCTCTTGTATATCGTGAATTATAATTGCTACTGCTTCTGCATATATATTAGTATTGACTTGCAGCTTCCTGCATGATGTATAAATCAAATCACCCTCCCCATTTCTGATATAAAAGGTTATTGAGCTTGTTCCAGGATTTCCTTTTGAGGTGCCATCAGAATTGCACTTATACCATCCTTGTCTAGGTTTTTTTAGCTTAACTACTTATGTGAGCACTTTCTTCTTATACCTCTTCAAAAATTCAACTATTAAAGGCCGTCTATTAGGTACTTCCTACAATCATGGATATTTCAGTAGGGTTAAATTGTATAAATTATCATCTATCTCATGAATGACCCTATTCATTGACATTGAACCACCATGATTTATTTTGTTTTTTCTTTTCCATAATTGCCAACATATGAAAGTTGGGATAGCCTGAGTAATTGGTTTAATCCTCTCCTTAAAACTTGTGCTCCATTATTTTGACAATGTTTGATGACATTGTATAAATGGTCCTTCAACCCCTACACTCAGTGCATAATAGTGCCATACCCTGGATGCAAAACTACTTAAAATAAATAAATGATGAACTATTTCCAGATGTGGTAGTACACAACACCTACATCTAGAAACCAAATTAATACCACATCTTTGAAATATATCATCTAAAGGAATTTTAAAGTACCACAGGCTCCATAAGAAGAAATTTATCTTGATATGGACTCCTTTACTCCATATATACTTCAACTGCTTCTCTATTTCCTTTCTATGACTAAGCAAGTTATATGCACTGGATATTGTAAACTTCCCATTTCATGTTGGCATCCACCAAGGAAAGTCCCATGGTGATGTAGTTTGACTGATAGATATGTCATCCACAGCATACTGAATAATGTCATAGGGTAGCACTCTCTGCATTTTCTGAATGTCCCATGTATCACCAATAATCAACTTGCTAGCATCACTTCATCTTCATTGATAGGAAATTTTGAATCAACCACATAATACAAAGCTCCCAGTCTGGACCAGTTATAAAAAATATTAGAGGAGCCTATAATTAGTTCCCACCAAATTTCCTATTTAATAGCATCCTTTGATTTTAACATTTTCTTCCAGTGAACCACTCTTCCATTGAACTACTGTTGGAATAATTTTCTTACAGTGCTTGTTCCACATATAATCAGTCCACAAAGATCTAGTAGTTCTAAATATCCATCATAATTTAGCAAACATATCTTTAGAAATGCCTAAGAGGTTCCTGAATCCTACTCCTCCATCTTCCTTTGGAAAATATATCTTCTCCCATGCCTACCAATGTTTACTTTTACCTTTCTCTTTGTACTCCATAAAATATATTAAAAATTGTATGTAATTCATATATAATGCATTTTAGAGGCACCACATCTGATAATAAATACAACGGCATACTCTGCAATACACTAGAGATTAAAATAGACTTCCCCCAAATGATAGTAACTTACCTTTTCAATTCTGTAATCTACCTTTCACCTTCTTGATGAGATCATTATTATACTATTTTCTCTTTCTTACATGGGTGATACGACACCCCAAATACTGAAAAGGAAACTTTCCTTGATTAAAACCTGTTATGTCTTTCACCTCCTTTATCAAAGTGGCTGCAACTTTCTTATACATATAGAATGAGCTTTTACTCTCATTGATTAACTGTTATAATATTTCCTGATAACCTTTTAGAACATTCATGACCAACTGTAGTGAATATGAATCTGCAAAGGTAAAAAGGACGGTATCGTCTGCATATGCAAGGTGATTTAGATTCCTACTCTATTTAGGCAATCCATAACCTTTATACATTCTATATTCAAACTGACCATTCAGGGACCTTGATAGCACTTCTGATGATAGAATAAATAAAGCTGGTGAGAGGGGATCCCCTTATTTCAACCCTCTAGTTGAGTGGAAAAAACATTGTGACTGCCCATTAATAATGATTGAGTACTAATTATTAGACACCAACCCCCAAACAATATCTATAAATATTTCAGCAAAACCCATTTTCCTCATCACCTTTGTTAAGTACAACCAAGATACCCTGTCATAACCCTAAGCATATCTAATTTCAAAACCACATTAGCTGGTTTTTCTCTCAATTTAATGTCAGATATAATTTATTGAGTCAACAGAACATTCTCAATAATGCTCCTTCCTTTAACAAAGCCTGACTGATTGGAAGAGATTAGTTTTGGTAAAATCAAGTCCAACCTATCATGAATTACTCTAGAAATTACCTTATTTATGAAGTTACTCAGACTGATAGGTCTAAGAACAAAAAAGCTTTTCACTAACTCCTTTTTTGGAATCAACATCAAATTTGTATGAGTAATACTTTTATGAAGAGTATTACCTTCACAAAAAATTCTTACCAATTTAAGAAAATCCTCTCCTATAATCTCCCAACAATGTTGATAAAATAACCCCAAAAAATCATCTGGACCACAAGTACTACTACCATTTAGAGAGAAAACTATATGTCTCACTTCTTCTAATGAAGGATCTGCCTTTAACTTTTCATTCTCTTCTTCACTAACCAAGGTAGGAATATGATCCAACAAATTAAAAATTTTACCTTCTTCCTTCTGAGAAAATTGTTCCTGGAAACAGTTGACTACTTTCTCTCCAATCATCTTATTATCTTCCACCAAGACACCATAAAAATTCTGAATCCTTCTAATCTAAAGTTTCTTTCTTCTTCCTTTTACAAGGCTATGAAAGAACCTTGTATTTCTATCCCCTTTCTCAAACCAAGTTATACCAGTTTTTGTCTCCAAAACTGTTCCTCCAGATGCAGATATCTTTTAACCTCTTCTTGAGCCTGCTATAGAACACTTCTATTTCCTTAAGTTGGTTGTTCTTCAAGTAGCTTCTCTTTAGTCTGCATAATTACTTCTCTAATGACAAGCTGTTGAAAAATGTCACCAAACCTCTCTCTATTTCATTCACTCAATGTTTTTCTAACATTTTTTAATTTATGTTTGAATATCCAAAAGCTATTTCCAACTTCCCCTATCCTTTAATTTTGTCTTACTACTTCTTTAAAAGAGGTATCTTAAACCCAAAAATATAGAAACTTGAAAGGTTTATTATTATGACCCGAGGCTACCCCCTTAGTGAGACAATGGTGCTCACAAGTGACCCCAAGCTAACCCATAAGCTGGTACCTGCTGTGAGCACTAAATAAAGTAACAAAATACACATGTGCAAAAATCAATTATTGATTCCATAAGGCTTTAAATACTGAAAACACAACTGAATTCATAAGTCTGAAAAGATCTGTTAAGGCTGATAAAGCTAATAAAAATTAGTTGACTGTCTGAATGTTTGAAAGCCTCTAACTGACTGTGGAGTTGATGGGACAAGACCCCAACTAACTTCGACTAAACAGAAATACTGAACTACTGAGATAAACTAAAATAAAACCATCATATCCTCAATAGTTGAGGACTCACCACAACTTCTGCAGCTGATGACCTAAACTGTCTAAGGACAGTCAGGAAACTGAGCGTCCGAACTAATGATATTAAATATCATAAAGCAAGAAAAAAGTATGCTATCAGTACTTTGAATATACTGGTATATGAGATGAGGTTAGGCTGAAATGCATGGGTTCATGTGCATAAAGTAAAGACTGACTGAAATAGCATGAGATAACTGAGTATAACTGCATGAAAGTTATAAAATATGAGAATACATGACCAAGCATATAGCATGTTGTTAATATAATTCATGAACTGAATACTAAAATCTGATAACTGAATAACTGATAAACTATATGCTATAGTCAAGAAACCTGAACTGAACCCTGTACTAAATACTGAACTGAGACTGTGGGAGCTAGCTATAACTGACATGCCCTAATGATAAACTATATGCTATGGTCAAGAAACCTGAACTGAACCATATACTAAATACTGAACTGATACTGTGGGAGCTATCTTTAACTGACATGCCCCAATCTACTATTAGGGTCCTGTAACCCCAGTTGGAAGGGTGTTGGTTCCTTGCCAGGGGTACAAGCACTGACTAACGATGTGGATCCACAAGACGGATATCCTGAAGGATGAGGGTGTCATGCGTAACTAATAAGGGACCCCTGACCTCGTAGGTCTGGAACTTTGGGACTGCTTCTAGTGCCTCATGCCTAACTAATGGGGGAAACACCATCCCTACACTCACTCGGTACTAAGTATTACTCCCAACTAAATGACATATATTTCTGGACTGAACTAAGCTTAACTGAGCAAAACAACTGATCATGATGTTTAACTGAATGACACTGCTCATGGTTTATATGAAACCATTTTGAAAATACTGAAATTATGAAAACAACTAAGTATCGGGTGTTCATAACCCTCTAACACTGAATGAAAATATCAATAAGGACGTATTAAGCTTTTAAGAAAAACATAATAGGGGATCATTACTCAAAATTCAACACTTATGCATTTTATCAAATGCATGAAAGTCATGAACTTAAGTATGAGAATGCGTAAAGCATTCGACTAAAAAGAATAGTTACAATACTAAAACCGTGATATAGGGATTTAATATGAAAATTTCATCATTCAAAACGTATAAGGGATCATTCCCTCGAAAATCACATGTAACATAACTTATGATTAAAAGGAATAACAACTTCATGGAGACAATTTATCATAAGCATGTAAAATTCATAATTTAAAACATAAAAGGGGATTCTTGGACTCCATGGATGAAAAGGGCCCATGGATGAACATCACACATACCTTAAACCCTAAAGTTTAAAAGAGAAACACAATCTTGATGCTTTTCTTAAAGGTTCTTGGATTAGGGAACTTGAATTCTCAGTTTTATTCGAGAGAAAGGAATGGAATTGATGATCTTAGGAAAGAAAGTAGGGTTTCTTTAAGAGGAGAATTGGGAAGATGGGCTTATAATGCCCTAACTGAAGCTTTAATTCATGTTTTTATCGATGTGAAAAGACATAACTTCCCCTCAAGAGGTTAAATTCATAACTGGAACACATATTAGGAGGCCACCGCGATGCGATGAAGGGCTCATCTCTATAACCAACGCGACGCACCACTATTGCGATGAGGTTCTAGAATCAAAATCCAAACATGCCCCAAACCTCATTCAAAAATTTTGAAACTTCCCCGAGATAATCTCCTCACACCTCTGAACATGAATTAACTCAAAAACCGGTATCTTGGGGTCAGGAATACCCATTTAAAAATCCTCAAAGTTAAGAGGCCAAAAAAATGACTAAGTCCCCAACACTTGGTTAAATTTTTAGGATTTAAGCCTTTTATGCATGCACTATGAGCTGAACTGATCTAAGAAAAGTTTGGGGTATTACAATATCTCACCCTTGGGAACATTCGTCCTCGAATGAGACTGATTAAGCTAAGAATACTGGGAAAATTGAGATATATACTGAACATGCATAACTGAAAATATGATTACATAAGTGAGTCTGAAATATGATACTTGACTGTAGTGATTCGCGAACACATGCAATGACATGAGAATGATTATATATATGTAACTGAGAATGGAAAAGAAACAATCTAAGAAAAACTGTTACCTTAAGCTGAGTCTAAGTTTGCGAAAAAAAGGTGAGGATACTTGGTACGCATATATGCTTCTGGTTCCCAAGTGGCTCCCTCGATAGACTGATTCCGGCAAAGAACTTTAACCAAGGGAACTTCTTTGTTCCTTAGTCTATGAATCTGACAATCAAGGATCTCAACTGGGATTTTTTCATAAGAAAGGCTATCCTAAACATATGTGCTTTCTAGAGGAACTACAACAGCTGGATCACCAATATACCTTTTTAACAGGGAAACATGAAACACTGGGTGCATGGATGCTAAATCTGTAGGCAACTCAAGCCTATAACCTACCTTTCCAAAAGGACTCAAAATTTTGCATTAACATATTGGGGACTAAGTTTCCCCTTCTTGCCAAATCTCTTCACTCCCTTTATGGGAAAGATTTTTAAATAGACCAAATCACCAATCTTAAACTTAAGATCTCTTCTCCTTATATCTTTATAGGATTTCTGTCGGCTTTGGACTGTCTTAAGCCTCTCTCTGATTAGCTGAACTTTCTCCATCACTTCGACTATTGAATTTGGCCCTATCAACATAGTGTCACCTACCTCAAACCAACCAATAGGAGATCTATACCTCCTTCCATAGATATTCTCAAACAGAGCCATCTGAATACTAGAGTGATAACTGTTATTATAGGTAAACTCAATCAAAGGTAAGTGGTTATCTGAGATCTTTTTAAAGTTAATAACACATGCCCTTAGCATCTTCTCTAGGGTCTGAATG
This sequence comes from Capsicum annuum, assembly GCF_002878395.1. Lineage (NCBI taxonomy): Eukaryota > Viridiplantae > Streptophyta > Magnoliopsida > Solanales > Solanaceae > Capsicum > Capsicum annuum. The sequence continues at coordinate 31,279,119 of NC_061117.1, read as the reverse complement.
GTCCTCTCTTCCTAACCATCTCTTTAAGGATGAAAAGCTGTACTGAGATAAACTTGGGTACCAAGACCCCTCTTAAACGCTCACCAAAAGTGAAAGGTAAACTAAGTACCTCTATTCGAAATGATAAACAACGGGACTCCATGCAACCTAACCAACTCTTTAAGATAGAGATTACCATAATCCTCAACTGAATAGGAAGTATGGACTGGTAAGAAATGGGCTGATTTGGTCAATCTATCTATAATAACCCAAATCGAATCATGTTGACGATGCCAATGGGGCAACCCTGTCACAAAATCCATGTTCACTTCTTCCCACTTTCAAGTGGGGATGCTGAACTCCTGCAAAGTGCCACTAGGCCTCTGGTGCTCAACCTTAACTGCTGATAATTAAAACACTTAGCTACAAACTCTATAATATCACTCTTCATACCACTCTATCAATAGATTTCCCATAAATTAAGGTACATCTTAGTGGCTCCTTGATGTATAGAATAACGTGCACTCTGTGTTTCTGCCAAAATCTACTGTCTCAAACCATCAACAAATGTCATACATAGTCTTCCCGTACATCGCAAAACACCATCTCCCCTTTAGAAGAAAACCTCTATCTTCTGATCTCTAATTGACTCCTTCAGCTTAACCAAAATGGAATCCCTATCTTGCTTTTCTTTTACTTCAGCAACCAAAGAAGATTCAGAACCATTCTGTACCCAAACGATACCTTTAGCTGAATCAACCATTCGAACACCTAATCTAGCAAGATGATGAACCTCCCTAACTGACTTTTTCTTACCATACTGAACATGAGCAACACTACCTATTGACAATCTACTAAGGGCGCCTGCCACTATATTGGCCTTGCCCGGATGATACAACACACTCATATCATAATATTTTAACAACTCCAACCACCTTCTCTGACAAAGATTTAAATTTTTCTGTGAAAATACAGACTATAAACTTTTGTGATCCATGAACATATCAACATAAACCCTATAAAGATAATGGCTCTAAATTTTAAGGAAAAAACAACAGCTGCCAACTCAAGATCATCGGTAGGGTAATTTTTTTCATGGGGTTTAAGTCGTCTAGAGGCATAGACTACGACCTTACCTATCTGTATCAACACATAACCAAGACCGACTCTGGAAGCATCATAGTAAACAACAAACCAATCTGAACCATATGGTAAAGTGAAACTGGGGCTGAGGTGAGTCGAGTTTATAACTCCTAAAAACACTTTTCACATAAATCTGACCACTGAAAGTTGACTTTCTTCTGAGTCAATCGAGACATAGGGGACACAGTAAATGAATAAACCTTAAACAAATCATTTTTAATAGTCAGCCAAACCCAAAAAACTCTTGATATCTGACAGAGAGATGGGTCTGAGCTAGTTTCTCACTGTTTTGATCTTTTGGGGGTCAACTCTAATTCTATCACTGGAAATAATATGGCCAAGAAAAGCTACTGATCTTCGCTAAAACTTGCACTTACAGAATTTAGCAAACAATTAATGTGCTCTAAGAGTTTAATACAATTCTGAGATGGTCTGCATGATAATTTTCAGTACGGGAATAGACAAGAATATCATCAATGAATACTATGATGAACATGTCCAAGTACTGCTTGAACACTCTGTTCATAAAGTCTATGAAAGCTACTGGGGCATTCGTTAGTCCAAAAGATATAACTAGAAATTCGAAGTGACAATACCGAGTTTTGAAAGTTGTCTTAGGAATGTTACATTCTCCGACTCTAAGCTGATAATAGCTGGATCTGAGGTCTATCTTAGAGAAATAATTGGCATTCTGAAGTTGGTCAAACAAGTCATCAATTATGGGGAGTGGATACTTATTTTTTATTGTGACTTTGGTCAACTGACAGTAATTAATGTACATCTTAAGAGCACCATCTTTCTTACGCACGAAAAATACTGGAGCACCCCATGGGGAAATACTGGGCCTGATGAACCCCTTATCTAAGAGATTTTTCAACTGCTCTTTCATCTCTCTAAGCTCAGCTAGAGCCATTCTGTAGGACAGAATAGAGATAGGTTGGGTATCGGGAAGAAGATCTATTCCGAAGTTAATTTCCCTTTTGGGAGGGACTCCGGTAAGATCTTCAAGGAACATATCTGGAAATTCCTTTACTAATGAAACTGACTCAAGACTAGGAGTCTCTGAATTAGAGTGTTTGACTCGAACAAGATGGTAAGAACATCCTTTAGATATCATATTTCTCGCTCTAATATATGACACAATCTGACCCCTAAGCGCTGAGGTACTAACCTTCCATTTAATAACTGGTGCATTAGGTAACTAAAACTGAACGACTCTATTTCTACAGTCTACTAAAGCATAGCATGAGTGGATCCAATCCATGCCAAGAATAACATAAAAAATAGTCATCTTTAACTCTACCAGATCTACTGAAGTGATTTTCTAAGACATTATAACCGAGCAATTTTTGTATACCCGTCTGGATATAATAGATTTACCCACTGGGGTAGAACTGAGAAGGGCTCAGCTAGAGTTTTAGGAGTGACACCGAATTGACAGTTATATTGGAGGTTATAAAATAAAGTGAAACTCTAGGGTCTAATAAAACATACACATAAAGATCAAAAACTTATAACATACCCATAACAACATCAGGAGAACTTTCCTGATCATGATGGGACTGGAGTACATACAACCTATTTTGGCGCTGACCATTGGTGGCACTAGAAGTGGCACCCTGCTGGTGCTGCTGAAGAGTTAGTCTGACCCTGTTGATGATCATTCCTACCTTTCCACATACCTGTCGGGCTGTCCCTCATCCTGTGGCCTGTCTTGCCACATCCAAAACACACGTAACTGTCACCCTTACACACATCTTGAGGATTTCTGCCATACTTCTGGCAATGTGGATTATTAAGACCGATGTTCACACTACCCTGCATCTTAAAGCCTGTTGACCTATCCCGACTATTATTCCTAAACTTTAGCACTGGCGCACTAGCTGAAGACGAAGCTGGGTCTAAAAACTTCTGACGAAACTGAGAATGGTTACCACCCTCTGACCTTAGATGAGCAAAGTTAAAACTTCCTGTACTAGCCCTCTTATTCTCTCTTTCTTAATCCTTAGTATTCTCCTCCTCTATTTGTTAAGCATGAACCATAAGTCTAGATATGTCCAATTAACATCGCGATCCTACACTCCTTGACCATACTATCAGCTATACTAAAAACAAACTTACTCATTCTAGACCTGTTATCAGCCACCATTGAAGGAGTAGACCTCGCCAACTGAGTAAACTTAAGCGAGTATTCCTTCACACTCATAGCACCCTGCTTCAAATTTATAAACTCCTGCACCTTAGCTTTCCTCAACTATAATGAGAAGAACCTGTCTAGAAAAGTTGTGGTAAACTTCTCCCACTCAAAAGGCCCTGCATCAACACCTATATCCTCCTTTCACTATTTAAACCAAGTGTGAAATACATCCTGCAACTAGTAACCAGCCAATTCTACACTCTCACTCGAAGTGACACCCATAATATCAGTCACTTTCTGAACCATATCAAGAAAATCCTACGGTTTCTTTTCAGACTTGGATCCCAAAAATAAAGGAGGATTCATTCGAGTAAAATCTCAGACCCTAGCTATAGTTTTATTTGCCACTAGATTGGCTAAGATAGCAGCTTGTTGATTATTCTGAGTGAGCTAAGGTAGTGAAGATAGCTTTGAACTCAGTGTGAGAGCCATGCTCATTCAGGGGATCTTTCTGAACAGGCGGAAGTGCGTGCTGATTCTCGTTTCTTCTTCCATTATTCTTTTTAAGAGGCATTTTCTATAAATGAAAGGACGAATGAATTAGAAAGAGAGTTTAAATAAAGCTCATACTCTTTCGCACGACATCGACATTGAAAGAACAGAAACTTTTCCTAAAATGTTTTGTAGCCTCTTGTCCATAAGTATGGCACGTTTCACATATATGCACAAGACTTTACTCAATGCGGCTTTCAGACTCCCAGAACACTATAAGACCTTAGTCTCTGATACCAAGTTTTGTCACGACCTGAGGCTACCCTCTAGTTGCGATAATGGTGCTTACAGTCACAAGTGACCACAAGTCAACCCATGAACTGGTACCTATTGTGAGCACTGACTAAAGTAACTATATACATATGTGCGGAAATCAACTGTTGATGCCATAAGGTCTTAAATATTGAAAAACAAGTAAATTCATAAGTCTAAAAACGTCTGTTAAGACTGCTAAAGCTGATAAAAACTAGTTTACTATCTGAATGTCTTAAAGCCCCTAACTGACTGAGAAGTTGATGAAAAAAGCCCCCAACTAACTCCGACTGAATGAAAATACTGAACTAATGAGATAAACTAAGATAAAACCATCATGTCCCCGATAGATAAGGACTCACCACAACTGCTGCTATCACCTGAACTATCTAAGTGCAATCAGGAAACTGAGCGTCCGAACCTATAATATTAAAATCATAGTGCAAGAAAAGAGTATGCGATCAGTACTTTGAATGTACTAGTATATGATATGAGGTTAGACTGAAATGCATGGGGTTATGTGCATGAAGTAAAGACTAACTGAAATAGCATGAGATAACTGAAAATAAATGCATGAAGGTTGTAAAATCTGAGAATGCATGATCAAGCATATAACATGTTTCTGAAATAGTTTGTAAACTAAAATACTGAAATCTGATAACTGAATAACTGATAAATTGTATGTTATGGTCAAGCAAACTTGAACTGAACCCGGTACTGAATACTGAACTGAGACTGTAGGAGCTAGCTATAACCGACAACCCCAATCTACTAGTAGGGTCCAACCAGTAACCCCAGTTGGAAGGGTGTTGGTACCTTTCCAGGGGTACAAGAACTGACGGTGTGGATCCACAAGGCTGATGTCCTAAAGGACGAGGGTGTCATGCCTAACTGACGGGGGACCCCTCAAAATCCATGATGGCGCCATAGATCCGGATCTTAGGGATTACTACTAGTGCCTCATGCCTAACTGACGGGTAAGACACCATCCCTACGCTTACTCGGTGCTAAGTATTACTTCTATCACAGCCCAAATACGATGGTCATGATGGCACTTATCGTGGTGTACCTTGACAAGTAATCCTATCATCCAAACTAATACGAAAAGAGAAAAAGACAGAAATATCCCAAGGTAAGGCTTCAAGAATTAAGACGGACCACATAAGTAATCATAACAATGCGGAAAGAACTTATCCAAAATATCAATCATGCCCAAAATCAGGTGTCAATAGTGTAAGAACTAAAAATACAATCCAAGAGTCAAATAAATTGGAAAAATAACCACAAAGGAATAATAACTGTCTCTGAATATTAATAAAGACATAACTACTATAGAAAGATAGAGGTGAACTTCGGACGCATGAATGTCCAACCGCTCCCTTAGAAGCTCCAACAATCTCCCGAGCAATCAAGCTGAGGTGCACTCGAGTTAGGACTTGCACCGAAAGGGCGTAGTAGGCATGAAAACAGTCCACTTGTACTCAGTAGGTATCATAGGCTGACCAAGAAAAGTAGTAAATAAAGCATACAAAATATATACTAAGGGCACGTTACCTGTAATCAGAAAATATCCCACAACGGTAACCTACACCGCTTGCACTAACTATTCTAATATATCTTACATATATTCCAATATCACACCAAGATAGAACACAAGTACGTATTAGATAACATATAAAAAGAACAAGGGGGAACATGCATATATAATATCATCAAATATAAGTAAAAGAATATACGACAAATGTATAGATGACAAGTCAATATGCCAATACAACACAACATAACACAATAAAGTATGTGCAATGTATATGATGATGAAGATGATGATGATGATGCACGAGGTCGTCGCATAACCTCCGGGATCATCGGACAATCTCCGTGTACACCTACGGAGCTAAAGCTTCCTGACATAGGACCTATGAGGCGTTAGTTAAACCGTATACAATCCATATATATCATATCTTCTTTCCGGCACATCCCTAAAAAATGTGTTCTCAGGTGTTGCCAGTGTTTGTCAAATGTTACCACGGTGGTACCAATGTTTCATGAATGAGTATAATATGAAGATGTAATGCTCATAACCAATCACAATGAGTATTTCCACAACCAACCATATGATATATTTACACAACCAACCACAACGATACATTCCACAACCACATGAGCCAATATCCACTCATTATTTTCGTTTCATCCATGAATTTTCACATGTCTCATATGCCAATAAAGTATGAATATAATCACAATACACCAATGGTACCAACACAATATAATTATTCACATGTATTCAAGACTATCAATATCACATAGGACCCCACACGGTTACACATATCGCATAATAACTCAATTTTGATAATTATATCTCATATAGGCCCTACACGGGGACAAAACATAAATAACCATTTTTTATGATTAGTTCTCACCCTTAACATGCATTTTGTATCATCATTTACTACCTAGCCCAGTCTGAAAGAGTTAAGTCATAACCTACCTTGAATGCCGAAACTGGTCCACTACACTTCGAACCCACGACCTTAATTTTCACAAACAACCCTGAACTCCACTAAGAACATCAAATATGAAATCTACGCGTCAAAACAAAACCAGCGGTACCCATATTGACTATTTTTAATTCGGGGTTAAAACTGAACCCTAAAATGGGTTTTTGAAAAAGAAGGGAAACTCAAAACTTTACTACAAAAAAATGTTCCTCATATTTTTTAGGAACCTACATCTGAAAGCCCAAGTTAAATCGAGTAAAAAATGAGGTTCAAATCATAGAAAAATTATTTTTAAGCTTTACCGGGTAAAATCTTGGAAATCCAGGTTAAAATCAAGAATCGGAGTTGTTTTAAAGGTTAAATTGATGAAAAACTAGTAATTATAAGATAAAAACATTATTCAAGTGAAAGGAGTGAAATTGAAGTTTAAAATCTAGCCCTAAGATTTTTGGAGTTTTGAGAAATTAGTCAAGAAATTACTAAGGAAAGGGTGAATTTTTACCTTAAATCTGTAATAAAACCAAGAAATAGATGTTAATCTAGCTTCCCAAGCTCCCACAAACTTTAATTTTAAGCTCTCACACTATTTTAGGGTTTAACTTTCAAAAGGCAAGATGAAAATGTGCAAAAGGGCCAAAAATAGGTGAAAAAAACTTTTATATTGCAGTTTTTCTGCAATATTTAGTGTAGGTTTTTCATTTAAGTCGAAACGGACTTCGACGGGGTGCTCGAAATTTGTTCGGAGTTTGATATACACAAACGAACTATAATTCACACTAAATTCGACCTTTCAGACCCGATGGCGACATCAAATTTTTAAAAAATATTGTTTTCGCAAAATTGATCCCCAAAATCCAAAATCACAATTATCCAAACCAAGAGTCGAAATGAGATTTAAAAGCCGTAAAATCATACCAAATATGCTAACACCCTAAAATCGACATTTCAGATCTGCTGGCGAAGTTGTATTTTACATCCGAGGTCATTTCAATCAAATATGGATCCCACACTCATATTTTCAATTTTCTAACTTTCCGATCAATAGGTCGAAATGAGTTCGGGTGCATTGGGACCCAAACCAAAGGTCTACCCAACCTAAAATCAATATTCTGGAGCTTTTGGAACAGTCCGTTCGGCCATCCATTGCACAAATCAAAAGATATCCAGTAGGTTCAAAATAAGGCTCTCAAAGCTATCAAAAACCACAATATTACAAAAATGAAATCAAAATGCATCAAAAATCCTGCCAATCACTCCCACACTCCATAAATACCATAATGCAACTATAAAGAGGGGTAAAATAGTCAAATCACACAAAATTACAAATTTCACATATTTCATCAAATTTTTAGGTCGTTACATCATCCACCACTAAAGATCTAGTTCGTCTTCGAACTAAGCCAAAAGAAATACCTGAATCAAAAAAGAGTTGGAGATAATAACTACGCATATCAGACGCAACCCCCCAAAGAGCTTCATTTACAGGTCGATGCCACCACTGAACCTTAACCACAGAGATAATTCTAGAGTGCAACCGCTCTAGAGTGAAACCGCCTAACATCTCTAGCCAAAAAAAATGAAGACTGTCTCCTCAACAAATGACAACCGCTCATCTAACTGAACTGACTCCTAATGAATGACATGAGACTCACTTGAAATATAACGACGAAGCATAAAAATATGAAAAACTGGATGGACAACTGATAGATCAAGGGGAAAAGCAAACTCATAAGCCACATCACCAATAGTCCAAAGAATCTTAAATGGACCAATATACCTGGCGCCAAGCTTGCCCTTCTTCCTAAACCTCATCACACCCTTCATGGGTGAAACTCGAAGGAAAACACAATCACCTACACCAAATCTTAAGGCACGAAGTCTACGATCAGCATAACACTTTTGCCTACTCTGAGCTGATCTAAGCTGTCCTGAATGACCCGAACTCTATCCAACAACTCACAAAGTAAGTTCGTACCTCGAGGTATCACCTTTGAAACATCAAACCAACCTACTGGAGAGCAATAATGCATACCATAAAATGCCTTAAAAGGGGCCATATCAATACTGGAATAGTAGCTATTATTATATGCAAACTCTACTAAAGCCAAATATTGTTCCCACTGGACACCAAAATCCATCGCGCATGCACGAAGCATATTCTCCAAAACCTGGATAGTCCACTCTGACTGGCCATTAGTCTGAGGGTAAAATGCTGTGCTAAGATCAACCCAATTACCCAACTCATCCTGAAAAGTCTTCCAAAAGTAAGATGTGAACACAAAACCTATATCTAAAATAATGGACATCGACGCACCATGCAGATGCATAATATCACGAATGAAGATATAGGCTAACCTCTCAGCACTGAATGAGACCAGAATTGAAATAAAATGAGTTGTCTTAGTCAATAGATCCACGATGGCCCAAACACTATCAGAACAATAAGATGTAAGAGGAAAATCAGTCACAAAGTCCATAGTGATTCGCTCCCACTTCCACATGGGAATGGGTAACCTCTGGAGTAATCCACCAGGTCTCATATGCTCAAACTTCACCTGCTGGTAATAAAGGCAACAAGCTATAAAATCTATTATATCTCTCCTCATACCACCCCACCAATAGTGCTATCTTAAATCACGATACATCTTAGTCATACCTAGATGGATAAAATATCTGGAACAGTGGGCCTCCTCCAATATCAACGTAATCCAATCACCACTCTCAGCACACAAACTCCGCCCCCAATCCTCGAAACTCTATATGATTCAAGTGAGGCTTCCTTAGCCTCCCCACTCAACATCTTATTGTGAATCAACCTCAATCTAATATCGTCAAACTGATGAGCTTGAATCTGCTCCATCAAAGAAGATCTAGCCTCCACAAATGCCAAAACACGCCCAGTGTCAAAATATCAAGCCTAACCATCTGGTTAGCTAAAAACTAAATCTTTAAGGCCAAAAGACTGTCCTGGGTCAAAAGATGCCCCAAGCTACCCATGCTAGTCGACTTTCAGGTCAAGGCATCTGCAACCACATTAATCTTACCCGAATGATAGAGAATAGTCAAGTCATAATACTTAAGCATCTCAAGCCAACGACGCTGCATCATATTAAGATCTTCTTGGGTAAAGAAGTACTGAAGGTTATGATGATATGAGAAGATCTCACAACGGACTCCATACAAGTAGTGCCTCCACAACTGTAAAGCAACAATAATTGTGCATAACTATAAATCATGGGTAGGATAATTTCTCTCATGAGGCTTCAACTAACGAGACACATACGCAATTACCTTGCCCTTCTATATCAACAAAACACCTAACCCAATACCTGAAGCATCATAAAAGACGGTAACGCCCACACCCTTCTTGGGTAAAGCTAATATAGGAGCTGAATTCAACAAATCTTTGAGCTTTTGATTACCTCACAAATATCGTACCACTGAAAAGAAATCTTCTTCTGAGTCAACTTGGTCGACAGAGTTGCAATGGAAGAAAAACCCTTAACAAAACACCAATAATAACTTGCTAAGCCAATAAAACTCCGAATCTTGGTGGGCAAAGTAGGTCTAGCCCAATCACAAACTGCTGCAACCTTGGCTGGATCAACCATAATAACTTCCTTAGTCACCACATGACCTAAGAAAGAAACAGACTCTAACCAAAACTCGCACTTAGAGAACTTAGCATACAACTTCGCATCTTTCAATCTATGAAGCGTAATTCACAAATGCTCCTCATGCTCAACCTCTCTCTTGGAATAAACTAAGATATCATCTATAAATACAATAACAAAGGAGTCAATATACGGTTAAAACACTCTGTTCATCAACTTCATGAACGCAATAGGGGCATTGGTCAACCCAAAGGACATGACCAAGAACTCATAATGACTATATCGAGTTTGAAAAGCTATTTTTGGAATATCCGAAGGTCTAATCCTCAACTGGTGATAATCGAAACTCAAATCAATCTTCAAAAACACCACAGCACCCTGAAGTTGATCAAATAAATCATCGATGCAAGGAAGAGGATACTTATTCTTAACCATCACCTTATTCAACTGTCGATAATCAATATACATCCGCATAGACCCATTCTTTTTCTTCTCAAACAAGACAAGTGCACCCTAAGGTGAAATACTAGGTCAGATAAATCCTTTATCCAACAACTCCTACAATTGATCCTTCAGTTCCTTCAACTCTGCTGGGGCCATCCTATAAGAAGAAATGGAAATGGGCTTGGTGTTCGGCTCAACATCAATACTAAAATCAATATCTCGATCTGTAGGCATACCAGGCAATTTCAAAGGGAATACATCCATAAACTCACGAACAATATGGACAGAATCTAAGAAAGAAGGCAAAACAACACTAGTGTCACGAATATGGGCCAAGTAAGATAAACATCATCTCTCAACCAATTTACGAGCCTGAACATAAGATATGACCCTCTTAGGTCCCGAATGAAGTGTACCCTTCTAAGCTATCCTTGGCACACCCGGTGAAGCTAATGTCACGTCTTAGCTAAACAATCTAAGACAACATGATAAGGAGCTAACCAATCTATGCCTAAAATAACATCAAAACCAACAATATTTAATACAAGAAAATCTACAAAAATCTCACGCCCGATAAAAGTCACAACACAAGATTGGTACACCCAATCCACTACTAAAGAATTACCTACCGAGGTAGATACACAAATAGGTATGGCAAGAGGCTCACTAACAGAATCAAAACCCAAAGCAAAATACACAGACACATAGCAGAAAGTTGATTTGGGATCAAATAATATAGATACAGGTCTGAAACAAACGAGGAAGATACCTGTAATCATAACATCAGAAGCCTCTGTCTTAGGTCTGGCTGGTATAGCATAACACTATCTATGACTACTAATTGGATGAGTAGCCCCACACCACCAACACGGGCTCTACCATCCCTACCTCTTGCACCTTTGGTAGAACCTCTACCTCTCACAGCTAAAATAGGAGTAGCTCTAAACACACGACAAGAATAGTCTTTGGCTACATGGCCAATCTCATCACACATATAGCAACCTCTATGACCAGTCTCAACAAGATAAAGTACAACTGAGCTTGAACGACCACTCTAAACTGCTGAACTAGAAGATCCACCACCTGAACTCTATAAAGTCATCTACAATGGCCTACCATGGTATCCACAAGAACCTCTAAAATCCCTGCCTCGAGAGGTCAGACTCTTGAACTTACTAAAATGGCGCACCCATTTGGCGCCTTTCTGAGATGCACTAATAATACCCTCTATCATCTTAGAGTGATCCACAATACTCTAAAGAAGAGTTCCAAGCACAATCATCTGAGATGTAGCCAACTGAAGGCAGACAAATAAATAATTCACAAACTTTCAAATCGTCTTAAACTCGGTGGAAATAATATCTTAGAAATATCTAGACTCGGTATGGAAGCGTGCCTCACACTCAGAAACTATCATGGAGCCTTGCTCCAAATAATCAAACTTGTCCCACATATGATCTCTCAAACTGAAAGGCACAAATCTCTCAAGAAAGGCATAAACAAACTAATCCCATGAAAACTTAGGAGCATCAACAACCCAATACCCGACAAATGATATCCACTAATTTCTCACAATATTTCTCAATTGATATGTAGTATAAGCCACACCATCCACGCAGAAAGAGTGAAATACAACTCAGAACACTAGATATGAAAGAATTAGCACAATAAAAAATAAAATGAGGGAGGTTTCCTAAAGATATCCTATAGCCTCTCAAAGATAGATACAGACGTGTACTTATCGATCTGTGAGACTCTATTAGACATTCCGTTCTTACACCATTGATACCAATGAAACCTGGCTGCTCTGATACCAATTTGTTACGATCCAAAAATGAGGATCATGATGGCACTTGTCGCGACGTACCTTGATAAGTAAGTCTATCACCCAAACTGATATAAAAAGAGGAAAACGTAGAAATATCTTAAGGTAAGGCTTCTAGAATGAAGCCAAACCATATGAGTAATCATAAAAATGCGGAAAGAACTTATCCAAAATGCCAATCATGCCCAAAACCAGGTGTCAATAGTTTAAGAATTACTCATACAATCCAAGAGTCAAATACATCAGAAAAATAACCACAAAGGAATAATAACTGTCTCTGAATACTAATAAAGACATAACTACTATAGAAAGATCGAGGTGAACTTTGGATGCATGAATGTCCAACCCCTACCTTGGAAGCTCCAACAATCGCCCGAGTCAATCAAACTGAGGCGCACTCGAGTTAGGACCTACACCGAAAGGGGGCAGTAGGCATGAGTACGGTTCACTTGTACTCAGTAGGTATCATAGGCCGATCAAGCAATGTAGTAAATAAAGAATACAAAATATACACTAAGGGCATGTCACCTGCAATCTGAAAATATCTCACAATGGTAGCCTACACTGCTTGCACTAACAGTTCTAATATATCTCACATATATTATAACATCACACCAAGATAGAACAAAAGTACGTATTATCATATATAAGAAAAACAAGGGGAATTATGCATATACAATATCATCAAATACAAGTAAAAGAAGATACGACAAATGCATAGATGACAAGTCAATATGCCAATACAACATAAAATAACACAATAAAGTAAGTGCAATGTATATGACGATGATGATGATGCACAAGGTCATCGCACAACCTCCGGGATCGTCGCACAATCCCCGTATACACCTACGAAGCTAAAGCTTCTCGACGTAGGACTCATGGGGGGTTCATCAACCTGTATACAATCCACATATATCATATCTTCTTTCCGGCACATCCCTCGAAAAGGTGTTATCAGGTGTTGCCAGTGTTTCTCAAATGTTACCACGGTGATACCAATATTTTATGAATGAGTATAATATGAAGATGTAATGCTCATAACCAATCACAATGAGTATTTCCACAACCAACCACATGATATATTTCCACAACCAACCACAATGATACATTTCCACAACAACATGAGCCAATATCCACTCATTATTTTCTTTTCATCGATGAATTTCCACATGTCTCATATGTCAATAAAGTATGAATATAATCACAATACACCAATGGTACCACATTAAGCATTTTAACAACAAAATACAATTATTCACATGTATTCAAGGCTATCAATACCACATAGGACCCCACACGGTCACAACACATAAATAGCCATTTTTCATGATAAGTTTCCACTTTTAACATGCATTTTGTATCATCATTTACTACCCAGCCCAATCTGAAAGAGTTAAGTAATAACCTACCTCAAAAGCTAAAATTGGTTGTTACACTTTGAACTCACGACCTTACTTTTCACTAACAAACCCAAACTCCACTAAAAACATCAAATATGAAATCTACGCGTTAAAACAAAACCAACAACACCTATATTGACTACTTTTGATTTGAGATCAAAACTGACGCCTGAAATAGATTTCCGAAAAAGAAGGGCAAAATCAAAACTTTACTTCAAAAATATATTTCTTATATTTTAGTAACCTACATCTGAAAACCCAAGTTAAATTGAGTCAAAAACGAGGTTCAAATCAAAGAAAATCTATTTTTAAGCTTTACCGGGTAAAATCTTGGAAATCCGAGTTAAAATCAAGAATCGGAGTTGTTTTGAAGGTTAAATTGATGAAAAACTAGTAATTATAAGATAAAAACATTATTCAAGTGAAAGGAGTGAAATTGAAGTTTAAAATCAAGCCCTAAAATTTTTGGGGTTTTGAGAAATTAATCAAGAAATTACTAAGAAAAGGATGAATTTCTACCTTAAATCCGTAATAAAATCAAGAAATAGATGTTAATCTAGCTTCCCAAGCTCCCACAAACTTTACTTTTAAGCTTTCACACTATTTTAGGGTTTAACTCTCAAGAGGCAAAATGAAAATGTACAAAATGGGTCAAAAATAGATGGAAAAAAACTGTTATATTGCAGGTTTTTCACTTAAGTCGAAATGGATTTTGACAGAGTGCTCAGGATTCGTTCGGAGTCTGATATACACAAACGAACTATGCAACCATGCTAAATTTGAAGTTTCGAACGCGATGACGATATCATATTTTAAAAAAAATATCGTTTTCACAAAATTGACCTTCGAAATCTGAAATCATAATTTTCCAAACCGGGGATTCGAAATGAGATTTAAAAGTCGTAAAATCATATCAAATATGCTAACACTCTAAAATCAATATTTCAAATCTGCTGGACAAGTCAGATTTTTCATCCGGGGTCATTTCGATCAAATGTGGATCCCACATCCATATTTCTAATTTTTCAACTTTCCGATCAATAAGTCAAAATGAGCTCGGGTGCACGGGGACCCGAACCAAAGGTCTATCTAGACTAAAATTGATATTCTGAAGCTATTGGCATAGTTCGTTCGTCCATCCGTCCCAAGGATCAAAAGATATCTACATAAGTCCAAAATAAGGCTCTCGAAGCCATCAAAAACCACAATATTGCATAAATGATACCAAAATGCATCGAAACTCATGCCAATTACTCCCACACCCTAGAAATACCATAATGCAACTACGGTGAGGGGTAAAATGGTCAAATCACATAAAATCATAAATTTTACATATTTCATCAAATTTTTAGGTCGTTACAACTCCCAACTGAATGACACTGATTTCTAGACTGAACTAAGCTTAACTGAGCAAAACAACTGATCATGATGACAAACTGAATGACACTGCTCATGGTTTATCTAAAATCAGTCTAAAAATACTGAAATTATGTAAACAACTAAGTATCCGGTGTTCATAACCCTCTAACACTGAATGGAAATATCAATTAGGACGTATTAAGCTTTTAAAAAATACATAATAGGGGATCACTGCTCAAAATCTAACACTTAGGCATTTCATCAAATGCATGGAAGTCATGAACTTACGCATGAGAATGGGTAAAGCATGCGACTAAAACATAGTTACAATACTAAAATCGTGATTTAGGAATTTAACATGAAAAATTCATCATTCAAAACGTATAAGGGCTCATTCCCTCGAAAATCGCATGTAACATAACTTATGATTAAAAGAAATAACAACTTCACGGAGATAATTCATCATAAACATGTAAAATTAATAATTTAAAACATAAAATGGGATTCTTGGACTCCATGGGTGAAAAGGGCCCATGGATGAACATCACACATACCTTAAACCCTTAAGCTTGAAAGAGAAACACAATATTTATGTTTTTCTTGAAGGTTCTTGGATTAGGAAACCTAAATTCTTGGTTTTCTTGGAGAGAAAGGAATGAAATTGATAAACTTGGGGAAGAAAGTAGGGTTTTTTTGAGGGGGGAATTGGGGAAGATGGTCATATAATACCCTAATTAAAGCTTTAATTTGTGTTTTTATGAATTAGGTTGATGGAAAAAGACATAATTGTCCCTCATGAGGTTAAATTCGTAACTATAACACGGATTGGGAGGCCACCGCGATGCGACAAAGGGATCATCGCTATAACTACCGCGATGCACCACTATCGCGGTGAGGTTTTGGAATCGAAATCCAAACGTGCTCGAAACCTCATCCAAAAAATTTAAAACTTCCTCGAGACAAGCTCCTTACACCCCTGAACATGAATTAACTCAAAATCAGCATCTCGGGGTCGGGAAGACCCATTTAAAAATCCTTGAAGTTAAGAGGCCAAAAAAATGACTAAGTCCCCAATACTTAGTTAAATTTTTAGGATTTAAGCCTCTTATGCATGCACTATGAGCTGAATTGAACTAAGAAAAGTACGGGGTATTACATTTAATAATTTGTTGTGACTCTTTAAGCATGGTAAGAAAAAGAGGGGCATGATCTGGTCCAGTTCTAGCCAAGTGCTCCACTTTCAATAAGTAAACCGGTTCTGCAATACTGAATTAGAAAAAAATCTGTCTAGCCTTTCAAAAATACAGTCACTTTCTGCTCTACCATTCCACTAAGTGAATGGGCTACTTCTGAATGATATTTCATCAAGTTCACATGAATTGACACAAAAGGCAAAATCCTCTACCTCTTGTATGGTAACTGAAAGACTTTCTATTTTATCCCCTTCATTCAACAATGCATTAAAATCTCCTCTTATCGGCCATAGAAGATTGACATTGGCCAGATTGTATATGTTATTCCATAATGGAATTCTCTCAGCTTCTGAATACTTAGCATATACCATAGAAATCAACATGTGCTTTCGATCCTCAGGTATAAGAATTTTAATAGAAATGTGCTGATTAGTGTCACTGATTATTTCTATTCCAACATCATTTCACAAAAAAAACCAAAATCTTTCCAAAGATATTTGCTTTAGCACTATGGATATTCAACTTTCTTTTGTATCTTTCAATCTGCCCAGCTTGTTGAAAAGGCTCCATAAGAGCTATTAAGAAAAATTTTTGATGCCTATTAAGTATTTGGTGTCTAGTAAAGACTTGTTGAGTGTAAACAGACCTTATGTTCTAAAAAAGTGCTTTCATCATTTATTGGCTTTAGCTGTCACCGCACTTCTCTTTGGTATTACCCTTTTGGGTAATTGTTCTGTGATTTGTTTTTCCCCTTTTTGGATCTTTTTTTTACATCTTTTGGAGAAATTCTTGCTTGTTTACTTATAGATTCCACCTCATTATCAAATTCATCTTCTACATCTATTTTAGCATGAATATCTGTATCACTTGAATTTGCTGAAATATTATCAGTCTGATGGGTGATTATGTCATGCAGGACTTTTATAGGACTCTTTCTCACTGTAACTGTCTCAATATACTTCATTCTAACTGTAATACACTGTGATCAGCAGCACCAGTTTTTTCTTTTCTAGTAATTCCTCTAATTGGCTATCAATTGGATATTGCACCTCCTTATCTGCCTCTAGAACTGCTAGGGGATAGCATTTATTGTGATATTGCAGATTAATGCATTAACTTGTTGTTCAGTTGTTGGTACCTTCTCCTGATAACAGAGATCCTCCTCTTCAGCCATGTCACCCCCACCTATTAATTATGTCGTACAATTCCCTCCTTTATGCACAACTTCTAAGCCTATTAATAATTTTGCCATACAATTCCCTCCTCTAAGAACAACTTCTAAACCTATTAATAACCCTCATGTATCATTTGCTGAAAAATTTTCTACCATTATCAATCCCAATACTCAATCGAAAAGTCAGAAGATTAAGCAAGATGTAGCCCTTATTCCAGTTAAAAAGGTGGATTTTAAGGACGGTGTCTCTATGGTTAAATGGACTGAACAAAAAGTGAATTGAATGAATATCATTGAGAATCTCCATTATGGTATTGTGGGTAAATTTTCATATGGTTGGCCTGAGCTAACAAAATTAAGAGAGCAAATTCCACTACAATATGGAGTTAAAGGAAACTGTAAAATTGGTTTCCTACGTAATAGGCATGTATTAATTAGACTGGAGGTACTAGAGGATTTCATTAACATTTTTTCTAAGAGTGTTTATTACATTAATGCAAAAGACGAGTATTTGTATCAAATGCATCCACTGATATATGATTCAAACTTCAAACCGAAGGAAGAAAATACGCAAGTAATTGCCTGGATATCATTTTCAGATCTTTTGCCAACCTTTTTTTGTCAAGGAGTCTTTATTCTCTCTGGCTTCTGTTGTTGGTAAGCCCCTGCATTTAGATGTAGCAACTATAAATAAAACACATCCAAATTGTGCTAGAGTGAAAGTACAATTAGATCTTTTGGTTGAAAGACATCAATTTATGATGATGGAATAGAAAATGAAGTTACCAAAGAAGTGCAGAGCATAAAAGTAAAGATTAATTATGATATGATTCCCACCTATTGTAAGAAGTGCAAACTACAGGGACATGAAGAGTTTAGGAAGGATATTGCAATAGAAGAAGTGGGAGAAAGTCAAGACCTAGGTAATCAACAGGGGGGAAAACTTGCTAATAATCAGAATAGGTGGAAAACTGGAAGAGGTATTAGAAGGTGGCACCCAACAAATAGAAGATTTATTAAAAACAAAGATGATGAATATGTACTGAATGACAATACAGAGAAGACTTTAGAGCCAAAAGAGGGCATCTCCACAGTAAATCCTTTTGATGCGCTGAATGATGAATCACAAGAGGAAGTGAAGAAGAGCATAGAGAATGAAGGTGATAAAGAGAAGCAACTGACCACAAGAGAATGGGTGCAAAAGACTTTTAAATCAGTTATAAATAAGGTGGAAACACCTAAACAAAATAGGGAAGGACATTCACCAAAAAAAACAAAGCAGCAACAAAGGATCCAATCTGAAGAACTCAGCAGAAAGCAACGCCAAATGGGGCGACTTTACCTTTTACAGAATTGATGAAGAAGGGGTTATTGATTATCGAACCTATTCGATTGTCAATAAAAGATAATGGACAATTTAATATGTATCAAACTGTAGGTATTTCATTAATACAATTGCTTCATCAATTAAAGTAAGTAGACATATATTTCTTGGATCCAAAAAGAAGTCCACATATTTTAAAGAGTGTTGCTCTCTTAAGGCATTGAAGAATCGAGCTTAAAAGTAAGGGTGTTCATGATTTGGTTTTTAACCAAATCGAACCGCGATTCAAATCAAATCGATTAAAAAAATCGATATTTGGTTAGGTTTGATTTGGTTTGATTTTGAATTTTAAAAAACCAATAATAATTTGATTTGGTTTGGTTTTACTCTAAAATAACCAACAAAATAATCAAACCGAACCGATATATCTATATATATATATATATTAATTATTTACATATTATTCATAAATACAGTATAAATATTTGTTACATTTTATATTTTAGTCATAATTTAACTTTAGGGAAAAGGACACTCTATAGCACTTTTTAAAATGAATAGCCCAAGTTTGAAAACTTTCTAAAAAGTGGCCAATCATACTATTCCTGCTTTATAGTCATTTCCTAGTTTAGCCATTTTGGCCTACGTAGTCCATTACAATTCATATACAATATTGATACAGTATTCAGCTTGGGCAATTCGGCCCTTTTAAAAATATTTTATTTTATTTTTTGCTATAAATTTTTTAACTGATCAAATATTCTATTTTTTTAATTGTTTAGAAATAATAATTAAATTATATAAAAATAATATACTTTTTAAATAGAATATGTATCTATATAAGATATATGTATAGAAATTATATAGTTCTATCAAATATGTATATGTATAAAATCTATATAAAAATATATATAAAAAGTGTATGAAAATTATATAATTTTTGTATACAACATGTAAAAAAAATATACAGTTATTGTACAAATTGTATATCAAAATTGTATAATTTTTGTACAGAATATTTATATGTATAAGATATGTATAGAAACTGTATAGAAGGTTTGTAGAAACGGTATAGAAAAAGCCAGTAAATTGAAATGGCTAGAAAGTGGAATTTAAATTCCATAGTCATTTTCATGAAAATAGTTTAATTTGAAATGCCGTTTCTGTCCTTCCCCTTTAACTTTAGTCGTAACATATTAAGTAGCCGTTTAACCATAAAAACTATTTTTTTCGGACTTGGAGTTGGAGTTGAAGATGAAGTTGGAGTTGGAGTTGTGTTTGGCCATGTCTTTTTGAATTTTTTTTTTTTTAGACTTTTGAAAAGTCTTTTTAAAATATGATTTCATGCTCTCAACTTTTAAAAATTATCAAAATCACTCAACTACTAATTTACCTACTAACATACAACCAAATGTTGAGAAAATAATTTATATGTCTTCAATTGATAAAATAATTAACAACAAACTAATTATTATGATTGTTATTCTTCTAAAATTTGAATTAAAATATCACAAGCACGAGCTAAATAAGTTTATCTAACTATAATCGATTGAATAGAGAAAATATATTTTGATAAATATGATTGATGGATATAAATATATTTTATATATTCTTAAATTTGTTGATGAAAATTCTTAATTACTTTCACTTGAATTAATTATTTTATTGAATTTGGTCTTTTTAAAAACTTTACGGATGAATTATTTTTGAATAGATTAGTGCTAATTTTTGCTTTTTCTTTATTGATGATATTGATTTTCCTTGAATATTTTTTCTTTTTTTGGTAAAGAGAACAAACTTTTGTTAAGTTAATTAACACACTCGTCTCTATTCAAAATCTATAAAACCAAAATAAAGTAATCGCCAATATGGAACGTTACGTTATGTTTGATATGCGACTTTATTGATCACTTTTTAATAATTTATTAAAATCATCATAACCATTATATGACATATACAAAAAATTAGAATGGCAAGAAAAAATATTAAATTTCTCATTTTTAAATAACATAATGTACTAGGCCTTATATTTCTATAATATAGTTCATTCAAAACAAAAGTTGATATATTTTCGTCATAGATTGCCATTTATTATTTTTTACTTCACATTAGTAAATTTTGGTTAAAATAAAAAAAAGAGATTAGAATATCTGTAACAATTAAAAATGATGTTGTACCATAGAAAATAAATAATAATTTTTTTCATGGTGGTTGGTTATAGTTATAAGAGGGGTTTGTGTAAAAATTTAAAAATTGAGGTTATATGTAATAATAATGAAAGTTGAAAATGGAAGTGGAAAATTGTGAAAACAACAAAAAGTTGTTTTCACTTTTTGGAATCTAACTCCGGAATAATTTTTTGAATTTTCATGGCCAAACACCACAGTTTTCGAAAAAGTGACAAAAAATATCAAAGAAAAGAGAAATTTTTTTATGGCCAAACGGGTCCTAAGTCTTGTCTTCATCCAGTTGATAGTACCTTATGAAATTCTAAACGAATTTCGCACTTTGAATAACAGATGATACTAATTGTGAAAATAATGTCTTGTTGTATATTGAAATTTATAGCTGAGATTTATTTGACTATAGACAATCACTAATTTTAACTTTTTTTTTTAACCTTGTTGAGCAAGAAGTTTATGTATTCACCTTTTGGGGGGTTTATCATATCATTCTGTTAAATGTAGTTTTAAAATATTTTTTTGGAAGCGTTCATATGGTGTTGTTCATAGCTTTGCCTAAGTATAACACTTAGTTGACATCATAATTTTAAGGTTAAGATACAACACTCGGTTAATATCTCATATGTTAGATTGAATTTGTTTTTTAAAATTTTCAACTTTTATCATTAGCTAAAGTTATAAACCGAAAAAATCGAACCAAACCGAACTAAACCGACAAGAACCAAACCGACGGTTATTTTTTTGTTTGGTTTAATTTGGTTTTAGAAATTTAAAAACCGACTAAGTTGGTTTGATTATGGTTTTGACTAATAACCGACCCATGAACACCCCTACTTAAAAGTGTTAAAAATTAAATTGTCTAATGTTAATCACAAGACTATTTTAGTATTTAATCTATTGATGATACGTAAAGTTGGAGTCAAAATTTAGATTTTATGAATTTTAAATTTTAATATATAAATATCAATAATTTAATTTTCAAATATATGTAGTAAATTTTTACATCTTTTATTTAGATCTTGAACCAGTATGTTGACTTCTAACTCCGCTCCTATCGAGAGAAATTAGAAAATACTAACAAAATCCTTTTTGGATGGCAAATGATGGAACATATTGAAGTGCAAGTACTCATACATATCTTCCTTTATACAAACTTAATTATAGAATAACCAAAAAAAAAAAAAACAAATAAAAAGTGGCTGGTAATTATTGGTCAAAATATATTAAAATTAATCAACCAACTTTTTTCAGGAAGAAGACATGCACAAAACCCTCAATATTATGCTTCCTTCCCATTAATCATATTTAATTAACAAATCAATCACATTATGAAGTTGACTTAATCTTTTGGGATAATGTCATTTTGGTCCTATAGTTATTTATATACTACACATCGAAGGCCGTGTCAGTACGGGCCCAATATATGTTACTTTTTAATCTTAATTTATGTGTCACAAATAAAATTTAGATAATCATATTTTTAACATATTTTAGATATTTTAAGTTGCTAATTATCGTAATTTATAATACTTTTATGTAATTTTCAAATAATATATGTTACGCTCCTTGTTCAAACTTTTGTGACATTGATAGTCAATTATATTTTTAAAATAATTTAAATTTTTATTAAGATTTATAATACCTCTTTTCTATCTCAATCTAAATGACACTAATATAATTTTGAGAGTTAACCAAATATTTTCTATATTTAAATTTTTTTAAGTTGTTAATATTTGTGATTTATAGTACGATTTTAATTATATTTTTTTTGAAATATATAACAAATTAATTTCTTAAAGATATTTTAAGTTGTTAACTCTATATTATATTTTTTATTATTCCAATTTAAGTGTCGCTGATATAATTTCGACAGTCAATCAAATATATTATAATTTTAAAAAATTTTAAGTTGTTTATGTTTGTGATATATATCTTTTTACGTATTTCTTTGAATAAATAAAAAATTATTTCTTTTTAGATATTTTAAGCTATTAAATATTGTAATTTATAATATTTTTTGTGTAATTTTTCAGATAATATATGTACTTTAGATATTTTAAGTTGTTAACTATTGTAATTTATAATACCTTTTAGGTAATTTTTAAATAATATATGTTACTCTGCTTGTCTAAAATTTTAGGGCACTGATTGTCAATTATATATTTTAAAATAATTTAAATTTTAGTTATTCTGATTTATGATTTTTTTCCTATTCCAGTTTAAATGGCACAATTTTTAGATGATCATAATAATTAATTGGGGGTAATATAGTAAACTCACGATTGAAGCACCGAAACAGATATGTCTTAAATAACTTATAATAACTAATTAGAAACGATATAATAAAATTACTATAAAAATTACTTGTGAAAAAAAATTATGTAGGCCTCATATAAGACGCGTCAAGTTAATTTAACATTAAATATTATTAATTTTTTAATACTTAAATGACTTCATAATAATTTTTTAATGATTAGATGACTTACAATAATTATTAGGAGCAATACAGTAAAATTACGGTTGAAGCAACTGAAGCAGACATCAAACTAATTTAAAACATCAAGAATTAATTTATCATTTTATGTTTATTTCACGTTTTTAAAAATAAATATTATCAATTTTTAAATACTTAGATAACTTATAATAATTAATTATAGGTGATATAGTGAAATTACTGTTGAAGGAGTTGAAACAACTATGTCATAAATGTTTTATATATATACATATAATTTTTAGATATATATAATAAACTGAAAAGAGTTAGATAAGTAAAATTAAATTACCAATAATATTATTATAAATGTATTTACATTATAGTGAATGTCTATCAAGAATGTTGATAAGATCTATCAAGATCTAGTTGATATCTATTAAGATTTGAAGTATCTGTCTTTTAAGAGTAAATTTTCCCTATAAATAGGGGGGTTTTATTCATTGTTAATCATCCTTAACAATCCTCAAGAATCCCTCAAGAGAAATAAGAATCACTATTTACTCTCTCTCTGTTTTTCATCTTTATTATTTCCTAACACGTTATCAGCACGAGACTCTGCCAAACAAGCTAATTTCAAGGTTAGTAATTTCTTATGTTATTTGTCTTTTGCTACTAATGATATAAACGTTATTGGATTTAAGAAAAAAATAATTGATTTGGAACCACTTATGCTTTAAATTTGTTCATGAAGAATAATATTGTTAGAAGATTTGATGATGAATTTGAGTCTCATCTCATTAAGAGTGTAAGACATTGGATTAAAAGTGTCAATGCACCACGATGATAATAAATTGGGTTTAAATCCCATCGATTTATGTCTAAGACGTTGAGTTTGAATCTCAACACACCATATTGATGATATAATGATGGCTAAGGTAAAATAATGTGTTTTCGATGAAAAGTCATGAAACATGTCTCATTGAATATGCCCCATTCCTTGAATTGAATATGGGAGCAATAAACCATATGTATGCCTCAATTTTTTTTGTAGTAGCTATCATAATTTGATACGCTTAAGTCACAATTATATTTCATTCCTGGAGAATGGGAAGCTTATTAATGCAAACATGCACTTGATTGTGATGATGTCACAACTCACCTTCGAAAGAGGTTTAACAATTGAGAAGAGTTATTTTGAAATCTACTTCTAAAGTAGTAAATCTAAAGTTTATTCATGTGATAATAAATTTGAAATTTACTAAAGTAAAAGGTATATGTCATGGTAAACTTGGAGTTTGCTAGAATAAAAGTTCATAAATTGACATGAACGATTGCGCCATCCCAAAGATGTGCATAGTTTGTATTAAACATATATTGAAGAATTAGAAAATTGTTCATGAACTTTTAATGTTGCTTGTTCTCATGATAAGTTGGTTGGACTAACTAATATTGAGATTTGGTCCCTTGAAATCTGAAAAATATAACAGGTGAATATGGGTCCGTTCACCTGTCATGTGATCTATTAAGATACATCGATATAAGATGATCACTTGTACGTTTATTGTTAATTTGCAGTTTGACATTCATAAAGTTGTTTGCTCAATAAAATCGAGCTAAGAGCATAACTTTCAGATTATGTAATCAAGTTAATTCATCTTGATGATAATGGTTTAGCATTGAATGCCTTCGATAAATAGCAAAGTCATTGCTAATGAGAACAAAGCTTCATATGTTGGTATGAAATATGATATGTTGCATACAATAGCACTTGTATGCATTAGACCAATAAATTACAATTATTTCTTCTCTCTCAATTGGTTCAAGGTCAGAAACCAACTATTTCATCTAATAGTTTTGATATGCGGTATACGATTAATAAATATATCATGATGCACAAAGATGAATTTCTCAAAGAAGATGGAGGATGTATGTTGGTTTTTCTAACATAAGGGGGAGATTATAAGCAGCTATGAAATATTTTAGGAATTATCATCAGATCTTCATTCAAAAGATAATTCAAGTCAAATGCCGAAAGTATCTCATATTTAAGTTGTAAGTGCTCTTATTTTGTGTTCCTAAAGGACAAAGTCTATGCATGCGTAAAGCATGACGGACCAGTCGGTTTCAAATGAAATAAAACTTGAAAAGGATAAGGAGCAAATAATCATAATAAGAAGGCATGTACTCTTAAAGAGCCTACGACATAACACTTCATAAAACCTTACCTAAAAATAATGAAGTGATGAGATCTCAAAATGTTATGTCACATTGTGAACCGATACGAAATGATATATCATCAATATCTTTGATACAATATTGGCGCAATATTGTGAAAGATTACGAGGATCTGAATTCTACGTTTACTTAAGCATGATGATGTAGAAACGTTCATCAAGTGACATGAAATGATTCATCTTGGTAATCATAAAACTTATTCGATTCGCAATCCAAACACTTGACGATGTCACACGTGACATGCTGAATATTGTCACTTGACAAAATTTATATGAAACTTATTAAAGATTCAAAATGTTTGAAGTATATAAAAGTTTCTGGGAAACTTAGCTACAATCCTTATATTGCATAAATTTATAACTTGAAAATCATTGGAACTCTTGGAGAGTTTTGAAAGAAATAGATTATTTGCTGACGTGAGAAATATACCGAATTAAATTGGTTATGAAGTACCATATCTTAGTACAATTGATGTACTAATGTATCCTGAAAATACTACAAGGCCTGATATAACCTTTTCAGTCAATTTGTTAGCAAGGTATATTTCTGCTCCTACTAGGAGACATCGAAATGGATATTTTATTCTAAAGCTTGCAGTTTCGATCTTGTTGGTTATGCTGATGCTAGGTAGTTATCTAGCCAGTATAAAGTTCGGTCTCAAATAAGCTATGTGTTCATATGTGGAGGTACTGTCATATCTTGGATATATAAAGTAGTCTATCATAGCTACTTTATCGAATCATACTGAGATAAGAGCTACTCATGAAGTAAGCCGAGAGTGTGTGTGGTTGAGGTTCATGATAAATTTCATTCGAAAAAAATATTATTTGAAATGTGATAAAGTATCCACAATTTTATATGAAGATAATGCAGAATGCATAGCACAACTCAAGGGAGGATTCATGAAATGAGAAAGAATGAAGCACATTTCATTAAAACTTTTCTATACACATGAGCTACAAAAGAATGGTAATATTAACGTGCAGCAGATTCATTTGAGTGACAATATGACCGATTTATTCACCAAGTCTGTTTCAGCTGCAACTATCAAGAAGATGATGCACAAGATTGGGATGCAAAGCCTCAAGGATGTTCTCATTCGAGAAGTTAATACGCGTTGTACTCTTTTTTCGTTACGAGGTTTTGTCCTACTGAGTTTTCCTTGTTAAGTTTTTATTGAGGCAACCTATATGCATATTGTCAGAGATGTATACTCTTTTTCCTTCACTAGATTTTTTTCACTGGATTTTTTCTAGTAAGGTTTTAACGAGACACATTATCTATCAATTAGACATTCAAGGGGGATCGTTATAAATGTATTTACATTATAGTGAATGTCTATCAAGAATATTGATAAGATATATCCAGATTTAGTTGATATCTATTAGGATTTAAAGTATCTGTCTTTTAGGAGTAAATTTTCCCTATAAAGAGAGGAATTTTATTCATTGTACATCATCCTTAACAATCTTCAAGAATTCCTCAAGAGAAATAAGAATCACTATCTATTCTCTCTACTCTTCTTTATTATTAATTATTATTTCATAACAAATATAAAATCTTAAGTGGAACACGATGACACAATAGATGTGTTGAGCTTAAAACCAAAAAAAAAAAAAAAGGAAATGGTACAATAGTTAGTTGAAATGAAGATGTGGGGTCCATTATATATTAAACAAATGAAATGAATATAGAAAATAGGAAGCGAAAAAAGTGGGCCCTACGCGTTTTTAGGTGGATACACAATGTAATAATCAAAAGTAGGTTGGGCTTATTGTTCTATGGGCCGAAGTGTACATACATAGTCAACTATGGGTACAACAACTTGAAGAAGCAATAAATATACAATGTCCAAAATATCCAATAGTTAAGAAATAATACCAACAAACACACGTGTCAACCATTACCTGTGTGCTAGCTCACGCTTCTATATAAGTATAATATAATATAAAATTCTATATAATAACGTCCTATATTAAATTGCAACCAATTAATGAATTAAACTAAGTGTTTCGATCCTTATATTAAAGAAATATAAAAAACGAGTAGTTTAGTGTATTAAATCTTCCACTATATGTATGATTAGGAGAAAAATAGAGTTAGAAGAAGCTACAATAACAACAACAAACTCAGTATATTTCCACTTAGTGAGGTTTGAGGAGGGTAGAATGTATGCCGTCCATACCACTACTTCTAAAGAAGTAGAGAGGTCGTTTCCGATAGACCCCCGGCTCAAGAAGTTAGAAGAATCTAATATATTCAATTTTGATTTGTATTTTTGTCAGAAACTATTTGCATATTGAATATATTTCTTATATTCAAGAAATATATTATATTTTAATTACTTTTAGAACTATATTACCTTAAAAATGAACTAACAATATAAGTTTAACATAACACATACATAATAAAATAGTGAAAGAGCTAAAAATTCGGATCAACTTGTGAAATTTACAAGTGAAAGGATAAAAATAATTTTTTTTTAAAATTAAATATACTCAATAGCATATAACAAAAACCCAAACAAAAGTTCATTAACAGTTGAGTTTGTTTTTAGATAAGAAAAATCAAATAATGAAAGGAGAAATAAAATATCAGATTGACTCGTCAAAATAAAGTTTATTTGAAGAATTAGGAAGAAGAAAATGATAAAAATAATAATTCTATTCACTAAATCTTTGGATATGTATGGAGTTTAGAAAATAATGAGACTACAAATTCTATTATCAGAGATTATTTTCATGATTTATAATTTTATCAATTAAAGGGTGAAAATCAAAACTTTTCATTGATCAAAAGGGCATAGATCGAAGATCCAAAATTATTGCTAAACATTAATCTTTTAACCCTTTTTTTTTATTAACCAAGTTGACTTAATCAAAGTGGCCTATTTGCTATCTTTATGTAGTGACGTGGCAATATCCTATTGGTAACAATATTCAACTCTTTAGGTAATATTGAAACCCCACTAAATGACAAGATATTCCAAGCATGTACTGACTTTTCTATGTTCCTGAGGGGTAAAGTTGTCCTTCCATAAAAGTATCCATATGTCTGAAAGACGAACCATGTGGAGCACCGAACTACTACACGTGCTAACGATGAAGAAGGGTATTATTCCATACGAGCAAGTCCATGGTACCACCTACTCCTTCCGTCCTATTTTATGTGTCGCCATTTGATCGGGCACGAAGTTTAAGAAAAAAAAAAAGATTTAATAAAGTTTATCAAATTATCCTTTATAAAAAAATATTTCTTGTTCAATTTGAATTTGAATACTTAAATAGTTGGTCAACTTGCCAACTTACCAATTTGAAGTAAAGTTTAGCAAACTTAGAAGCTAAATTTGGTGTCTATAAATAGCCATTATTTATACATTTTACTCCCTTCATCTCATTTTATGTGTCATCATTTTCTTTTTAGTCCGTCTAAAAAAGAATGTCATGTTTTCTTATTTGGTAAGTATTTAAAAAATATAATTACACTTTTACCCTTATTGGGCCCACTTAATTAAAAAAAAATATAGTGACACATTTTTTGATAAAAGACAATTTGGTAAATATTATCAAGTCTTCCCTTATTTCTTAAACTTCATGCCAGATCAAACGACGACACATAAAATAGGACGAAAAGAGTATTGAGATATCCAATTAGTTACAAATGTACTACTAAAATTCATTCTCTAAAGTTGTCTCTTTTCTTTAAATTTGATATTGATTTTTTATCTTTATTTCATAAAATATTTTTATTTTTTTAATATTTTATAATTATAATATTGAATTCAATTTGCATACATTTAAACTATTTTTACAAGATATTTGTCCTTTCACCAATGATAAGTATCAGATACTACTATTAACAAAAACAATGACAAAAAAGACAAAATCACTTAGTATTTTGTATAAGAACACTATAGCTAATCGACTTCTTGAACCAAGTCTTAAAAATTAAAATTTCTTTTTTGCATGGATCATTTTTTCTTTTGATAGGTGTTATGTGATTCAAATGTAAATTATGTGAGGTTTCAAAGTAAAATAACATCTGATAGCAATTCTTTTTAGCTTCTTCAATTGAAATAAATATAGTATTATCATGAAATTTCAAATTCTATAGGCCAAATCTAATATATTATTATAAAATTTACTGTTCAATTTAAAATTTCACAAGCTTAAAGCATTTTTATTAGACATGCATAATTTAAAGTTCATCAGCTTAAAGTGTTTTTATTAGATATTTTCGATTTAAAGTTTGAAATTCTTTTTGTGCATATTCTAAACTTTTAAGATAAGTTAATTATTTAAAATATGATATCTCTTTTAAATATACATAATTTAACGTCAATAAACAATAAATCCTTATGTATTTTTGGAGAATATAATCAAATTCATAATTTGCAGGATTATTGAATTTGTTTTATTAGTTTGATCACATGTTAATAAAATAAGAACCACACCGAAATAATCACGATTAATAATCGCATGCTTGTTATAAAATTTGTTTTTGATTTTGGAAAGAATCTTCAAAGAATTTTTATCATTGTAATTCCTCCTTTTTTTTTTTTCTAATTTAAATATATAACTAATTACATATTATTTATTTATTTCTATATTTATATGATTTTGGATTGACTATCTATATGAGTGATTTGGTCCAACTTTTGTCCCGTTTCAATTAAGGATAATGATGATATATATAACTAAAAAAAGGAGACTTATTTAAGATGATTAATTTACCTATACAATAAGTATTTATGATAATTTATTTATATAATGAGTATTTACGAACATACACGGAAACTTTTAAAAATATGAGAGTTAATATGATCATTTTATGATGATGTGTTCAAATATTTAATCAAAATATATCAAAGTATTCGGAATTCATGTTTAAGGTATTGTAGATATATTTAGTTTTTTTCTTTTTTGAAATTTAGAAATAACTTCTTGTAGAAAAATAAAGTAATATTACGTACAATAAATTCTTATAACTAAACACTTTTTAAAATTATTATACATAACAAAAATTTTAATAAATCGAGCTGTCTAACAACCCCAAAATAAGCAAAACCAACAGTAATTAAGTGTCATATTCACACATTAGATCTACCCAAGTATTATAGTGGAAATCTAGCAAACAAAAATACAGGTATTACTACATTATATTACACTATATATAAATTATTATTTTATGTCATTATATTTTGATTGGTGTACACTATAGGCTTGTCATAGTAATACATGTACACAATCTCCACTCTTTTCTGCCATTTCAAAGCCTCTTAAACTATACTTCCTTCTTATTCTCTCCTCTCTCTGTCACATGCCATTAATGTCCCAAAGCTTTTCCTTCTCTTTTTTATACAAAATATACAAATATTTTTTTGCATAATAATAAATAGCCCATCTCATATTTCTTTGTAAAATAAATTATATATTACCCATTGATATATATATATATATAAATATTATACTATAGAGGATATTCATATTGATAATTTATCCCATTGTTAGGTATTGAAATCTTGTTATTTCAGTTTCTCCAGCTCCCATTAAAGGTGAGTTTTTTTTTTTTCTTAAATAATCATTTTCTTGTTCGTATTTAGCTTTTATTTATTTATTTGTTTTTGTTCATTTTTTGAATCTTGAAATATGAGTTATTTTGGGGTTTTTTTTTCAAGAAAGATGTGATATTTTTGTTTATTTTTGGTGGTTTTGTTGTGTTGAATGGCTTTTAGTTATAAAAATTTCAACTTTTTTGGTAAAATCTGTATGTTACTTTATTGTTGTTATGCAAATGGGATTAAGTGGGAGAGCTGAAGGGAATTTAATGATGTGAATAATTTTGTCAAATATAGAATCTTTTTTGCATTTATTAAAGACACCTTGTGTAGTATATTCTGCTATCCGTTGATTTTCTTGGGAAATAAATGGCTGCATATTCATGAATATAGTTTTTGCTTATTAAATGTAACTGGAATATCACTGCTTTGATGTGAGTTACTTGAGCTGAGGGTCTTTTGGAAAGTCTCTCTGCCTCCACGAGGTAAGGATAAGATCTGTGTACACATCATCACTGGGGTATGTTGTTGTTGTTGTTGTAACACAACTGGTATATTCTGCTGAATGTTCAATTTACGGGGAAAATGATCAATCATTTTTTACTTATTACACACAAATGGTTTATTCTGTTTTGTATTGATTTCTGAATAATTGCTGTATATTCAATTTCGTGATCTTTTTACAACATAAGGATGTAGATTAGCTTTATTGTTCTTTGAGTGAGGGTCTATCCGAAACTGGCTCTAGTTAAGGTTTGTGTACACTCTACCCTCCTCAGACCACACTTGTGGGATTACATCAGGTTTGTTGTTGTTGTTCAGGATATAGAGTAGCATTTAGCAGAAACACCTTTATGACTATGTTCTTATTAGAATGTTCTGTCTTTTGGCCTCGTCTTTAAATCAGTTTGTTGTGTTAAAAAAGAGTTACTTGAGCCTAGGGTGTTTTGGAACAGCCTCTCTATGTCCACGAGGTAGGGGTAAGGTCTTCGTACACTATACCCTCCCTGGACACCACCTGCGGAAACACAGGGTATGTTGTTGTTGTTGTGTTAAAAGAGTTTGTTTTTCAAGAAATTGAAGGATATTGTTTGACCAAGCCAATTTGGTTCGAGAAATTAGTGTCTAACTGGTATATTTACAAGAACACAACGAACCTGATTCAGAAAATTGTTTTGCTCTGTCACTCATTGCAGGGAAGCATTTGGATGGCATTATTGTCTTGGAATTGCATACCGAAGTTGGTCAAAGATCCTAATAACTTAGTAGATTCCTATAAGAAACTATTGCAGGCCTGCGTATGAGGCAAATGTTGCTATAGAACGTGCCGGGGAGGCTTGAAGATGGATCACATTAGTTCACTTCTTGCTAAATTTTGTCCTGATTTTCTTATAGGTTCCTCCAAGTTTGAACTTTGGTACTTGTGGTAAGATGCAAATCTCCATTCATTTCTTTTGGGAAAAGAACACCACTTAATATTGGTTCCATGTTAAAAAAAAAAAAAACTTTCTTATTTTGTCTTGAATGTGTGATATGTATTCTTAGTGGAAATAATTTGGAGAATTGAGTGTTTCGAATGAGTTGGTCCTGATGGAACCAAAGGCCTTTTGAATGAGTTGGTCCTAATGGAACCAAGGTATAAGGGTAGGATTAGAAGATACCTTTGTCTCAAGGATGATAGTGTGACTAGGGGCTGGAGTGGTCCCATCGAGATGGGCAAAGAGGTTGCAGTCATGCATAAGCATGGAAAATTGAGCTTTCAAGTGGTGAAGTTTGCCTATCCTTTTTCTTTGGAACCTTTATTTGTTATTAGATAACAAGATTTGGCTCAAGATTGCCCATTTTTGTTAATTCCAGCGTTTCTTTGAATGTGATTACTTAGTAAGTTTCCATACCAAGGCTCAATCCAATTAAGTCCGTAGCGTCTACCAATTTCGATATCCCCCTTTCTTTTTTTGTTTTGAGTTTAGGATCTCTATGTGATGTCATTTCTTTTTCTTTTTGGGTAATTAGGAAGCAGGTTTGAGCTGAATAATGATGTTGGTGTTAGGATCGATTAGCAGTTCACACACACTAAATCTATGGAGAGGATGAAGAAAACTAGAGAGAGTTCTTGAGGAGAAAGAGAGGTAATTTCGTGGTAACACCCGTGGGTAACCTCCACGGCGGACAGGCTATTTATATTAATGACTTGGAGTATGTACAATTACACAGAGAATGAGAATAAAAGGTACAGGTTGAACCGCGTGAACATTAATATATAACAGTACGTCACATATTAATCAGGCTCCACAATCTAACAGTTGGTACTGGTTGTGTTGTCAACTTTGATCTGTCTTGTTAGAGCGTATAGAGACCTGATACCATATAAACACTTGTCATTAAGTAGTGTTACATCAACTAAGAAGGCTCCTAATTGAACACGAACTGTCGAAAGATAAACATAAGCTAACTACTAACAGTATTAAACTTACTACTTAGGGGTCGTTTGGTTTGAAAATGGTTATCCCGGGATACCTAATTATCCCGGGATAAAATAAAAGAACACATTTTCCTTTGTTTGGTCGGAGGGATTAATCCAACCTGGGATAACTTATCCCACCATTTTCCCCTTAGTCCCGGGATAACTTATCCCATATACATGGTGGGATAAGTTATCCCGGGATAACTAATCCCGGTATTAGTTATCCCGAGATAACCATTTTCTAACCAAACGACACCTAAGAGTAGTGTTCCAATACTGTATACTTCTTCATGTTCATGCTGAAATTAGTAATGGAGACATAGGTATTGTGTCGATATATTCTGGTTTTCTCCCCTTCTTAATTCTATTTTGGAGATGTTGTCAAGAAAGGTTATGTAATAGCGCTGGAAAATATCACACTTCATCGATTACAAGAAGTGTTTCCCTGTCCTAAAGGATGATTTAGTAGAAGTGTTTGACAATTTTCATTTTCCCTATTCGTATGGCATCATAGTTGTGGTTTATTTATTTGCTATGTCGGGAAAAGATTTTGGTCTTGGGTATTATGTAGTATCTCTTCCTTTCTTTTTCACCTTGTGGACAAAGTAAAATAAATCTTGAGCAACTGTGGCTGGAGGGATTTGAAAATGAAACTTTCAGATAAGGGAACAACTTCGAGATAGAAAACAAACTATACTATTAGAGATGATTGTCTTTTCGACAGAAATTCTCTCAAGTGTCTCCTCTAGTAAGACTTAGACTCAATGCATGTGAACGTGTGAGCAATATAAATTCATCTGGTGGCATAGTACTTTTATATATTAGTAAAGTTGTTGGTCAAGAACAGTTATAATCTCGTTGCTGAAATAAGTTATCATCACTATACATGTCATATAGCATGTTCTTATAATCCTAATTTATAAGAATTTCTGGCCGTGCATTTTTAGCAATCTTGGCGAGGTAGCGCGTGTGGTAAGGAGCATGCGAGGACAAATTGTTTTTTTCAACAATGATATAATTTAGCAAATGAATTTTCATGAAATATGCTATGCTTTGAATTTGCTGTAAAAATCTAGACATATCTTAGATCGATACCAAATAATTTACTTCTAGTTTTTAGGGGAAAATGAGTACATTTCTAGTTTCTAACTCATCTGAAAATGTGCAGACTATAAAACTTTAAACCATGAGAAGATGTTAGGCAAACTTTTACGCTGATATCTGATGGCACCAAGACATCCCCGCCTTATCGCCAGACGATCTCATGGAAAAGTCATTTTCATCGTGCTCTTGATACTAATACCGATTTTGCTCTTTGGCATTTATCTCCATTTCCATAAGATCACCTATTTTTTCCGCCCACTTTGGGACAAGCCTCCACCTCCGTTTGTGCATTTGCCACATTATTATGCTGAAAATGTTTCTATGGATAATCTTTGTCGCCTACATGGATGGACCCTACGTCCTGAACCACGTCGTGTATTTGATGGGATCATATTCAGCAATGAGCTAGACTTGCTTGAGATAAGGTGGCGTGAGCTCTATCCCTATGTTACAAAATTTGTGATCTTGGAAGCCAACTCCACTTTTACTGGACTTCCGAAGCCATTGTACTTCTCTGACCATCGGGAACGATTTGCATTTGCTGAGGATAAGATTGTACATGGTGTATTTCCTGGCCGTATAGCATCCCCTGGGTCATACGAAGATCCGTTTAAACTAGAAGGACAGCAACGCATCGCAATGAACAGGTTACTTCATGCTGCTGGTATCTTTGAAGACGACCTTCTCATTATGTCAGACACCGATGAAATCCCAAGCCACCACACTATTAAACTCCTTCAGTGGTGCGACGGAGTGCATCCCGTGCTGCATCTGGAGCTTAGACATTACATGTACTCCTTTGAGTTCCCTGTTGACTATAGTAGCTGGCGTGCCACTGTTCACATTTACAACAGGTGGACGAAATATAGACATTCCCGCCAAACAGATGTTATACTTTCTGATGCAGGGTGGCATTGTAGCTTTTGCTTCCGGCATCTGCAAGATTTTGTATTCAAAATGACTGGTTACAGTCACGCAGACAGAGTTCGGCGTAGAAACTTCCTAAAGTATTCTAGGATTCAAAAGCTCATCTGTGAGGGAGCTGATCTTTATGACATGTTACCCGAGGAGTATTCTTTCCAAGAATTGATCAAGAAAATGGGATCAATACCTCGCTCAGCATCTGCGGTTCACCTTCCAACATACGTCATTGAAAATGCAGATAAGTTTCGATTCCTCCTCCCAGGAGGTTGTCAGCGATCACCGCGATGATTCTTCCAACACGGTAACTTATTCAGTTTGCTTCAGCTGCTAGTTTTAGACCTTAGTGTTGTTTTTCCACTCAAATTTGCACATGTTTTAGCTAATATGAGTTGAATTTCCTTTTGGTATGGAGAAAAATAGTTTCCCATACCTTTGCAATAGAATGTAACACACATATTTACATCAATCAAGATGCCTGTCAAATGGAAAAAAACATTTTTCTTGCTAACTGCTCTATTTTTGTGTTAATGGATCCCAATTTGAGTTACAACTCACACTTTTGAAAATATTAAAGAGAAATCTAATTAGTTCCTTATGGGACATCCGATAAAATTGGAACGATCCTGAGAAATAACTAGTAACGTTCTGTGTGGGGTTGGCTTAGTGGCCAATTTCATTCTCACTTTTTATGGGATAATAAAAGTACGTTGAAGCTATGCTGCTTGGACTCTTGTTACTGCCATGTGATCCGGAGGTAATTGGTTCGAGGCATGGAAATAGCCTCTTCCCGAAATGCAGGGTAAGACTACATATAATAAAACCTTAGTGGAGCGCTTAATACACTGGGCTGCTCTATCTCTTTTGCTTAAGCTCCACAAAAGTGTTGATGGGTACGTGTCGGATCTTTCAAAAGCGGTACATTTTAAAGGATCTGATATGGCTGTGGCATCATTTTTAGAGATTCCGAGCAACATATAGCTTTCGAGGTGCATAGTGTGCCTAAGATCTTGAAAAGTTGTTGCAACAAATGGAGAAAAAAGGTGGAAAAAAGGGAACTCAACAAATGCCTAAAAGAAGGAAAAAGGGAAAAGACAAAGCGTTCGTAAGATTCTCCAGAAAGAGAGGTGATCTATTTTCCTTTCCCTTTAAAGTAAACACAAAATTCGTTTTATCTTTAAAATTGGTGATTTTTTTTTAATATGATTACTGTGGAACAAGCGGAAGGTGAGTTGTTTTCACATGCGCGCTCCCTCTTTCTCTCTATCTATGTTTAAAATATCTCAAAATATATATATGTACTCGAAATTAGTATCCGTGATGGCATTGCAAATCTTATAAGTAAAATCCTTGATCCACAACAGGTGGTAAGGAACCATTCAACAACCAACAAAATTGATCAATTGAACACTCTTGTCCAAAATTTCTACTTAATAGAAGTTTATACATATAGATTAAAATTTAGATATCCTTAGGAAATTAATGGTTTAACTATTGGTGGAGGCACTTGTCAAGTACAAGCTCTAAAGTTTCAAATTCCAATGAAAAGGGCATTTGATGATTTTGGTTAGAAGAAAAGAAAGGAACAAATGAAGTGACACATTAATCTGAACTAATTAGATGGTACTCGTAAAATGAGAACTTACACGTTATTCGTGTAGTGAAAGCGGAAGACTAGATAAGGACAATTGGAGAATTCGAAACCAAAATATGCCCTACAATTAAAAAAAAAATTAATGTATGTCATATAAAAAAAAAGGAATCAAAATAGACTTTGTGCATTTAATAAGTGCATAATGCCTTTAAATTTGTTACGGAACCTGGCTGACGATGTTAGAAAAGTCAAAATTCATATTGTGGACTTAGTAATTGCACAATTCATTTTTTTATGGATTGTGCACTTAATAAGTGCATAACCTATTTTTTTATGAATTGTGTTCTTGCACAATATATTTTTTAAGTGAAAAAATGGATTGTGCACTTAATAAGTGCACATTATATTTATTAATAGGTTGTGTTTCACGTGCCACTTTTTAAAGATTGTTTTTAGTCATCTATTAATAAATAGATTGTGCACTATTTAGAGCACAATTCATTTATTTGTACTATCTCTGTTTTTGCACAATTGTATATTTTTTTAATAAATAAATAGATTGTGCACTAAAAAAGTGTAAAATCTTTTTAAAAAAATGATTTGTGCACTTTTTTATAAATAAATAAATGTGCACTAAAAAAGTGCACTTTGTACTACTCATCTTGTTCAGACACATCAACAAGAATATGTGCACATAAAATGTGCATATTATCTTGTTCACTTGCTTCAACAGTCCTTTACAATTTCTATATAAAGGGAAAATATGGTCTTCTTCACTGCAATAACTTCAACTTTTTTTATAGTTCAGATAAATTTTTATTCATTTAAGTCTTAGAGAATGAAGAGTGAACGCATCAAAGTTGCACTTTTTTGGGACGGTGAAATTGTTCATGAGGGTAATACAATATATTATAGTATTTCTCTCAAGTGCAACGTCAAATATTCAATTTCAATTGGTTACAAGAATTTGTTGATTCAATTTTTAGAAGGATGGAAATTAAAAGTGATGATTATGATTTATTTATAATTGGACAATATTCAAATTCCTTATCATCAAATGGTCTGGTAAATTATGGAGAATGGATTATCAATGATGATGAGTTATTGACAGAATTTTTAAGGCTTCCTTCTGATTATGCCATTCAAATAAAATTAAATATTCTTCAATTTTATGTTAAGAAGGAGCGGACGAGTCGTCATGCGCACTCTCCTGCACAGACGAATGTCTATACACAACTTGCGAATCTTAACTAATATTGATGATGCCCGGTTAAGTCAATATAGCAATTTTTTCGACGTGAACGTTTCTCAATACTTCATGTCGAGTAACGTACCGACACTAACTTCAGTACCTGATTTGAATGAAATTTTGAATCAAAGTGACTGGTAATGTCGATGAATACATTTTATTATTAGTAATATTTATTTTTATTGCTTTGTGTTTATTTGTTATGTCATATTATTGTTATATTTTTTTTAGGGGATTAACTTTTGGTGAGACGAATAATGATGAATTTTTGGGGCAAGATTATAATTATGTCCAATCATCACAGCTTGGTTGGATGGATAATGCTGGAACATCTTCAAATATTCCTCTTTCGTTGAATCTTGATGTTGCCGAGTATTATCGGTAGGTAAAATATAGTTGTTATTATATTTATTTATATTTATAACATATATTAAAAATATTTAATATTAGAAAATACAGGGATAATGTATCGCGAGATGAGCATGTCATTCCCGAAGATATTGAAAATGGCGATCAAGCAAATTATAGCGAATTGTCATAAAGTGATGATAGTGCACCTAATAATGCCGATGGAGGTGAATGCCCCTATGACTCGTCATCGAGTGATGATGGTGTGAGGTTCAATTCTGGATAAAGATCCATGTCCATGAGCCCTTATCCTAAACAAGAATCAATTCCACAGGCATCAATGCAAAGATCGACACCAATGTCACAATCAAACAATAGACCCCATTTTTATTCTAATGAAGTTTTGTTTCTTGATCATTTTCAAGAAGTACCTGATGTTTTTATGGATAAGCATGAAAATAATTTTGTCCCTACAGGTGTGTGGCGTGAACCGATTGATTTTTTAAATGATGATTTTTATCTTTCTAGCCAGATGTTGTTCAAGTCAAAAAAAGATTTACAACGGGCGGTTAAACTCTATTATATTAAAGAAGGAAGAGAGTTTTTTGTTGTTAAGTGTGGAAAGAACGTCTTCAGAATTTGTTGCAAACGTGTAGATCAAGATTATTCTTTCAAACTTTGTGCTACCGAAGATAGTAGTAATAACTTGTGGAAGATCGACAAATACATTGACGAACACACTTGTAATATGGGTGATTATCGTGGAGGTCACAACAATTTGGATGTAGACATGATTGCAACTGTTCTTGTGCCGTATATTGAAAAGACACTGAGGTACTATTTTTTATCGACTGCATTTGACTATACAAATCAGTAGTTGTATTTTCAATTATAATTATTAAAAATAATTTGTTACAGGTATCCTATCAAAGATTGTCAAATGTCTGTTCTTAATAAGTTTCGCAAAATAATTAGACAGCGAAAGGTGTTTCTTGGATGAAAGCGTGCATTTGAACAAGTCTATGAAAATTGGGAGGCCTCATTTCGTGAATTACCAAGGTTTATCACTGCTATGAGACATTTCAATTCAGGTTTTATCGACGAATGGTGATTCGGATGACATGAGAGAGTTGATGAATGTGTTTTCAACTATGTGTTTTGGGTGTTTAAGCCATGTATCGATGGTTTTCGTTATTGTCGGTCGGTGATATCGATGGATGGAACACATGTATATGGTAAGTATGACATAAAGTTGTTAATCGCGGTAGGTACGGATGGCAATGACTCCATTTTTCCATTGGCTTTTGCAATAGCAGCGAATGAAAGCTTTGATACATGGACTAAGTTTTTGAGCGATTTGCATCGGCATGTTGTATGTGGTCGTCAAGGTATTACGTTGATATCTGACAGACATCACAACATACTTGGAAGTGTCTCTACAGAGCGTAACTGGTAAGCTCCTTTTGCCTATCATCGTTATTGTCTATGACACTTGAATGACAATTATCAGAGAGCATACCAAAGTGTCCGGCTAGACAACCTACTATGGGCCGCTGCAATAGTAACGCAGGAGAACAATTTCTTGTTACAAATGAAGTTGATCAAGGGAACATACTTGCCAGGATATGAGTGGTTGATGAAGCTCGACTTAAAAAAATAGACTATGCATAAGAATGATGGAAGGAGATGGGGCATGCTCACAACGAACAACTCCGAGTCATTTAATGGACTGTTAAAGTCTGCTAGAGGCCTACCAGTGACTGCAATGGTCAAATTATCTTACAGTATGATTGTGGATCTTTTTTTTTTCAGAGATCGAAGTATGCAAAACAACTCTTGGTTGACAAACAAAAATGAATGCCGAATTCATTCAAAAAATTTGAGAAATACAGAAAAAAGACATCGATGCACAGTATTTAAAATTATTTGGTGGCAGATAATATATTTGAAATTAGGACATTCAACTCAAATCATGGAAAAGGTGGTAATAAGTAAATTGTTAATGAGACACAATGAACATGTACGTGTGGTAAATGGCAATTAAATCATTTTCCATGTTCTCACGCCATTAGGGTGTTTGAATTTGTTGGAAATCCTGCATGGGATTATATTGCATATGAATTCTCTGTGGCGTGGTACAAAAGATCTTACTCTGACCAGTTTATTCCATTTGGTGACGAGGATTATTGGCCAGAAAGTCCGTTTTTCATGATTGCAAATAAAATTTTTTTGTGCAAAGTTAAGATCAAGTCCACCACACGTACTCCCAATGAAATGGATGTTTCACAAAGTAGTCTCTCCCGAAAATGCTCTACTTGCAAACAATCAGGACATGATAAGCGTAATTGTCCATCGAGAGTGCGCAATGCTAATGCATAAGGGGCAACAAATACCTCTGATGGTGCTAGTACTTTTAGGACATGATTATAAATGTGTCTCTTATTATGAATTATTTTATATGTTATTGTATTACTTATATGTGTGTCAATGAATGGTGTGAGTGTTTTATTGTGAAATAAAATTTTACGTATTTTATTATGAGATAAAATTTTAATATTTTTATAATACAAAATTGCAACATAACGTACAAAAAAAATTACATATCTTCTTTATCAGTTTCTGGAACTACATCGAATTCATGTTGTGTTGGCTCAATTAAACTCCTTTGGTTTATACAACAATATGACACTCCAAAATCTAGTGTTTGAGGTAAATGCTTTTGAAAGCCTATCCATTCGTTAACAATTGGATATACTGGATATGTAGAATCTCGATGTAGTGTCTGATTTTCAAGTAGTTTTTAGTGCTCCTCTTCATCTGCTCCTTGAAAGATAAGATCATCTTATGCATGAAAAAACTCTAATGCTTTTTTCATTTCTGATATTTCCTTATTCAATTGTTCAATAACTTGTGCTTCATCCCTGAACTTACATATCTGAAATATCGCGGACAGTGCTTGTGGAATGCTCAAATCATGTCATCAACATAACACCTCATAATCATATCATTTAGAATATAGTTGAGTCCACTAAAGTATTTCTCCCCAAATAATAAAATCTTTAGCTTTAGAAGAGTATGTTTCTCCGACAATGATGTGGCCAGCAATTTGTAAATTGTGATAAATAGATATAGATTTATTTTTTAAGGGATGAATTCGGCCATACCATTTTTTTCTGACAAATCAGTATAGCACCCAAATACTTTTGCAGGATTTTTTGAAATTCTCTCATTTTTTATTTTTCTAATATCGAACCAACATTTCATTGGAGCTTGGCGTAGTGAGTTGTAAGATGTTATATTTTTCTGTATATTTGTAATGTGTTATTTATACATAAAGAATAAAGATATTTGTAGACATTGCGCTAATAAAGTTGTGTTGTCAATCAGAAACGTCAGTCCGTCAGTCAAAAGAAGGGTGTACAGTTCAAAGTGCATAAATTATGTACACTATGTAGCCTGTAGGTTGCAGAAGATGTGTCATTAAAAGTGTATTGTCAATCAGGGACGTTAATCCATCAGTCAAAAGAGGAGAGTACAGTACAAAATGCATATATTATGTGCACAATGTTTCTTGTAGGTTGCAGTAGATGTATCAATCAAGGACGTCAATCAGTCAGTCAAAAGAGGGTTGTACAGTACAAAATGCATATATTATGTGCACAATGTAGCCTAGGTTGTACTATATATCAGTCCACTCTTTGTTCGTTCATTTGTTTCAAAATATCTAGAAAGAATTTTCCTTCAATTTCCTCTATCACCTTTAACAAACATCTCCAACAGTCCATAGGAGCAAAAATGTAAAGGTGGAGTACAAGGCAACCAAGCAGGAGGTAAACCTGCGGAATACTCTTAACACTGGGCCATCCTCCTTTTGCATCGAGACAGTCACAGCTGGTTGGTTCACTGCTCCGACTGTTTCATCGCCTGCTTTTCTCTATCCAACATCATTATTAACTTCAACAGCTGATACTTTAATTCATTAAATCAAGTTAAAAGTTAAGGATTGAAGTTTTTTGGGAATTTGAAAGATTAAAAAAATTAAAACAAGCAATATGAAAAAACTCCTACGAAAAGAAAATTCCTAATGAAATTTGTCCTGCAAAGTCAAAAGCTATATGTGTTTTTCTTATTTTCATCCATCCATATATCAAAAGGAAAAAAGATATTTACTTAGACCCAGTGTTTTCGTCAACAACTCAATGAATACATGACATGTATTTTTATATACACTGTCATCACTTATTCACTTAAGCATAGTCAATAAATATTACAATCTTACCTCTATTTAATCAATAAACTACGGTAAACTAATGTAACTTCATGTAAACACCGGTGTTATAAAAAAAGAGGACATGACATGAAGGAAGAAGAAAAAGCTACTCTCTATCCAAATTTATCTGGTTAACTTTCCTTTAATTTGTCACTAAGAAAAGGTCACCTTCCTATTTTTATAGACAATTTAATCTTCAAATTTTCATTTGGAAAAGTATTTATGGTTTGTTCTAGACCACTTGTTTCAAATATCTTTCGTTTTTCTTATTTCTGCTCCTAGACAAATAAGTGAGAAAGCAACACCCTATATTATCTTAAAACAAGTGATGCAAGGTCCAAGAAGATTGCTTGGGAAAGTAAAGGCAGAATTCCCAGCATTCAAAGTTGAACAGAATACAAAAGTCATAGTTAAGTTTTACCCATGTGCTTATTTTCTGCTTTCACGCCACTATAAATACTCGAACGCCATTTCACTTCCATGTAACACTAACTTATTCTCTTTTTTTTAATTGTCCTCTCTGGTGATATTGAATCCAAATGGCTTCTCTCCAAGTTATCTCCATATTGGAAGCATCTTTTCTATTCATGCAAACTTTGGGAAACTCTCAACATGCCCTGAATGTTTCATTCATTCTCGTGCAGGCCACTATCCAAATTGACAAGAAAAAGGTAAGATGTGTCTACCAGTTACCATTAGTTTATAGCTAAACCTATAAGTATACAAAGTATATAAGCAAATGAGGATCATTGTATATCAATCAATTCATCGAGTACCACATAAGGTACCTATGAGCTAAGTTGCGTGGACTCTTCACTTTTGATGCCGCGTTTGTGTCGATTCTCCAAAAATACACTAC
This sequence comes from Capsicum annuum, assembly GCF_002878395.1. Classification (NCBI taxonomy): domain Eukaryota; kingdom Viridiplantae; phylum Streptophyta; class Magnoliopsida; order Solanales; family Solanaceae; genus Capsicum; species Capsicum annuum. Next base: position 31,235,001 of record NC_061117.1, on the reverse strand, counting down.
TTTGGTGATTCCGACAAGCACCCGCTGACATCAAACATTTTGATAATGACCCAAAGGTTATCTGAGGAGTTTATGCATCTATACATTAAGCTACTACTATACATTACTATAATAAACTCTACTTGTGATCCATCAATACACATATTTTAAGAGCGGACATTAAACAGCTTAAAAATAATATTGTTGTGGCAGAAAATCTTGGTTTCTCTCATCTGGGAATGCTGACTGAGTTAACTCAGATAAATCTACAGAAACCGAGTTAACTGAAAAATCTTAGTTTCTTCAAGGTGGGATTCATTTTTGTAGCATCAAAACAGCTAAAGCTCCTCCAGAAACTGTGCTAGTTACAAAAACTATGTATAAAACACACAATTAAAAGGAAGATCGGTACTCTAAAACTCCTGCTATACGCAGGACAACACACAATCAATTTCAAAATATAAAAAAAATTACTTTTCAAGATTTGTAAAGGGATGTCACTTCTTTCAGCCTTCTCCACAATCACCTAAATAGCAAGAAGAAACAAGTAAATGGGTTGGATAAAAATCATACTATAAATTTTGTAGCACATCCAGAGAGCATTGCAAGAAAATATACTAAAATTATACCAGTATTCTGTCAGGTTACTTCATAACTATGTGCCACAAATCCTAAATTGTATCGATTCCCGCGGCCTAATCCCCCCATGCGCTTCATTGTCTCCATCTCTGTTGTCTCTCCTCTTTATAGCAGCAACAGGATCAGTACAATGCTTGCTTTTACGATTCTTCATACGTGTCGAAACCTACAAACAACAATTACATATAAGTAGATAATGTCAAGCTATTTATATTAAATAATTTATGAATATTAGTCTATATATTGCAACAATTATCCGTGTCTCCTCCGTCACATCCATTGGTCCATGAGATGCATCTTGAACAACAGAAGGTGCGCAATATGGAATCTAAAAAAATACAAAAAAAAAATAATGTGTTAACATATTATAAATACGAATAGTCGTTTTGTGTACCATACTAGTTTATATGCACCTACTTTTTGTATTTGTTATACTATTATTGGTCCTAAGTTGGGGGTCTATCGGAAACAACCTCTCTACTTCTCTTGAGGTAGTGGTATGGTTTGCGTACACTCTACCCTCTCCAGACCCCACTAGGTGGGAATACACTGGGTATGTTATTGTTGTTGATTGACCTGTATGTCAGAGGGAAGCTCTGCGACTGTCTGAAAATCCATGTCGGGGGTCGGGATCGGATTGGATGACGAGGTACAAACCAAATCCTGAGATTGCTAAAGAATTTATTATAAGAAAAATAGAAAATAAAAAACACACAAAAAACATAATGAAGTAATTGTTAATACTTACCGCCACATCTCCAAACTCAATCGAGCTAAAACTCAAACGTAGAGTGCATGTCATAAGTAGTCGGTTCCACTAGAGAAGAGGTAGCCACAATATATGCTTTATAAGAATCAGATAAGTGGTCATAAGCAACATTTGCAGATATGGGATATTTAACCTCTTTGTTAATGTGGAGTGAGATGAAATCTTTCATCCAAATAGGTGGATGGGACTCTCTAGTAGACCTTCTGAGTGTAGGAAAAAAATGAGTCACAGGATTAGGCTCAGCTTCAACTATATCATGAGGTTCAGGAACTAGTACTAATGCCTCAGATTGTTAGTCATATGTTCATCAGGAAATTGCATATTATGATAAGTAGGAGATAAATCTGTTGTATCATAAGAATCAGTAGGATGAACATATGGAAGATGATGAGCAATTTCACACATAATTTCTGTATTATCCAGAGCATTCAGAAAGGGTGCTTTAGACTGTTCAGTATGTATACTTGAGAAAGGAAAAACTGACTCTTTGAATATAACATCCCGGCTAACAAAAAAGGTTTTTGTAGATAAATCATATAGTACATAGCCTTTCTGAACCTCTGAGTATCCTATGTGTACAAAAGCTTTAGATCTTGGAGCTAATTTATCAGACTCTTGCAGTACCTTTGCAAAACACAAACATCCTAGCACTCTTAAATGTATTATAGATGGAGTCTTTCTATACAACTTCTCATAAGGTGAAAGACCATTGATAACCTTACTAGGTGTTCTATTGATCAAATATATTGCAGCAAGCACCACCTGAACCCAAAACTTTAAAGGAATATGACTTTGAAACCTCAAGGCTCTAGTGACCTCTAGCACATATCTGTGCTTCCTTTTAGCAACTCCATTTTGCTGAGGGGTATAGGGACAAGTTCTCTGATGAATTATCCCCATATCTTTAAAAAGTTTGCCACACACAGAATTAATAAATTCAGTCCTATTGTCTGTCCTTACAGACTTAACTGTTTTTCTAAACTGTGTCTTGACAAAGTATAAAAAATGTTGAAAAGAAACACACATATCTGCTTTACTCTTTAATAGAAATAACCAAGTCATTCTTGTGAAGTCATCAACCACTGTAAGAAAGTACTTATTACCATCAAATGTAGCTACTTTATAAGGGACCCAAACATCAACATGAATCAAGTCAAAACTATCTAAACTCTTGATAGTACAGATAGGAAACACAACTCTTGTCTATTTTGCAGAAGGACACACTGTACATTTATTCACTGATCTATTAACAGCCTGACTATCCAAAGAAAACAACTTATTCAAGACTCTAGATGACACATGTCCAAGCCTCTTGTGCCACAGTTCTACTTCAGATTCCTATATAATATGTTTGTTGTGAACACTACTTGTTGCTACAACTGCATCTTCTTGTAATTGATTTGATGTAAGCTTATTCAAAAGTAGATATAATCCTCCATCTTCCTTACCAATCTCCTGTACCTTCCCACTGCAGAGTTCCTGAAAAACATAAAAGTATGGGAAAAATGTAATTAAACATCCTAACTCTTTTGTTACCTTGCTCACAGACATCAAGTTATATTTAAATTTCGAAAGATGCAACACATTAGTAATAATACTCCTTAGTGAAATACAACAAGATCCTATATGAGTAACATGTGCAGTATCTTCATTAGGCAGACACATTTATTTTGAACTATCAGTTTTTCTCAAGGAATCTTTAGTAATCATGTCAATTTTTGAAACCATATGGTTTGTTGCACCTGTGCCAATGATCCAGACCTCACTATCCTCAGAAACTAAGAGATCCTTAAAAACAGTATTAGCTGCACTGACATGATTAGCTCCTTTAGGCATGCCACCATTGTTACTTTGGTTCAGCATCTGAAGAATCTGTTCATATTGGTCTTTGGTAAATGTACACCCTTGGAGCTGTTTAGCATACTCATCCACCTCATTTATAACACCTGTCATGAGATATTTTTCTTTTGGAGACATAAGAACATTAGTGTTTAGCCCATAGTTAAACACATGTGGTGAATGCACAAAGCTATCATTTTGTGACATAGTTTGACTGTTTAGCACATTATATGCAGCACCAGAATTACCACTAACATAAACTTTTTTCTTTGACTTAAACCCAGTTGGATATCCCACCAACTTGTAGCACTGATCCTTGGTATGTCCCTTACACTTACAGAAATCACATATTACATTAAAATTTTTTTTGAACCTGGTATTTGTCCCAAGCTGGGAACTAGGTCCTGCATAACCTCCAGTATGACCAAAGTTAAAACTCTGATTCCCCTTGTTTCCACCAGTTCTTGAATATATGCCAAAAGAGTTGACATTACTTGATACCACAAAATCCATTCCAAGACTGTTAGTATAGCTTGAAGCAACAGATTTTTGACACTCATCACTAATTATCATAGCATAAGCTTGATTCACAGTAGGAATTGGATTCATTAATAATATTTGACTTCTTGCCTAATTAAAGGACTCATTTAATCCTATGAGAAATTGCTATAACTTTTATCTATTCAAATGAGCAACAAAACCTCTTAAAACTTCACAGTTACAACCAAGAGAAGGCACCATGGCTTCAAATTCATCCCACAAGGTTTTGAGCTTTGTGTAATACACAGATACAGAGTTTGTTCCTTGTTGCAAGGTCACTATTTCTTTATGTAGGCTAAAGGTTCTTGATCCATCTAATTGATCAAACTTTTCTTTAAGATCAGTCCAAACATTGAAAGCACTAAAGGCAAAAGCTAGACCACCAAGAATACTTTTAGAAACAGAATTCAGCAACCACGAGAGAACTATGACATTCACCCTCTCCCATTGGCCCCATAACTCCCCAGAAATTGTCTCTTTCGTACATGAACCATCAATTAGGCCAATTTTATTTCTACCCAACAAAGCTAATCGTATAGACCTACTCCATAGTGCATAATTTTCAGTTCCCAACAATTGGAAGGAAATCAGATTCACACCGCTTATATCAGTAGGATTCAAGAATAATGGATGGTTGTAATCAATACCTTGACAGGGATTTATTGGCGGTGTGGAATTGCGATTCGCAGGAAATCCTCCATTGTTGGATGATGAACCTTGAGCTTGGCCACTATTGTTGAGCCTTATAAGCCCATTTGCATTTGCATGTTCATTTACAATTTCCATTAACACAAATCTTTTTTTGCGAAAGCTTTTCAGTCAATCGACCTTCGATCTACTCTGAATAGGATCGATGCTTTGATACCATGAAGGTAATTGAATTTAATAGGAAGCTTACTAGAGAATCAATGGAACATTAGAGTTGCAGAGAAAGTAGAAGAAGAGGAAGAAGGCAGTAAGTAAACAGAATGCATATTATATTTTCTTATTGAATCATTAGTTACAAGTGTGAAGGTACAAGTATATATATATAGGCATCCTAATCTTGATAGTTAGTTAACTAACTGTCATTAGTTGGTTAATTCTGAAACCGTGAATTGACTGAATTAACCTTACTTATCTTTTTTATCCTTTATGTCTTAACAAGTTCACAATAGTTTTGACCCTTCGTGATATTACCTAAAGGACGCTCAAGTCAACCCTTGTTGATTAAGCAAATAATATTAGTGGATTTTTTGATAGCCAGTCACCACAAAGCACATCGGTTAAACTAAATTATTTAATGGGAAAGTATCATTTCGTCAAACAGGAAAAATGAGTTTACATAAAACATGTAATGTTAGAATGAGACAAGTTACATAGAGTCCTATATAAAGTTGGTGAGGAGCACTAACTTTTGTGCTAACTATTGTACTAACAGTAGTGTTGCATTAACCACCAACCCAAAGGACACAAGAAAAAGTTCAATTCTAGATCACCAAAAAAAAAAAAAAAAAAAACTTGTAGGAATTAGATATGGTGGATAAATTACGTAACTCAATAGTAGAATTAGCGACAAATTATCAAAAAAACATCAATTAGCTGCTAGCAATTTAGTGACAGATTAGTGATAAAATTCATAGTTATTTTAGTTTTCTCGTAGTGGATGTAAAATTAATAAAATTACCTTTGTTTAGGTGCACGTAATTTAAAAAAAATATATATCGAAATACTTAGAGCCAATAAACTTGTAGTAGTAATATTTTCCAAAAATAAGGGAATGAAAATCTAAACTCATATATTTTAGTAGCAAATAATCAAAATTCAAACATGTGAATTTTTCAAATTCAATTCTTCCGAAAAGGAAGAAAACGAATTTTCTCTTGAATGAATGGTCTTCGAGAAATTTCCTCCAGGTAGTCAGAGATCTTGAGTTTAAAATTTTGTAAAAGACAAAATTTTATTGTGAGTATCACTCATAAAAATGAGCTTTATAATGTGCAAATTCAAATTTAATTGAACTCTATAATTAATAACAGGCAACGTGTGGAGAAAAAGTAAATAAATTATGTACACTGTAGTAAATATTTTCTTACATCATCAATTTAATTAGGAATTTAAGACTGTCCCTCGATTGATTTAGTTTGAAAAGAATATTATAAGTTCGGCATGATGTTATGTTGCTAAATTAGGATTGCCACCTTTTATTGAGTAAGAAATGAATATCATATCAAGACGAAGGAGAGCTTGCGGTTTTTTCTATTTTAGTTTAAATTAAAAATTAAAAATACTAAACAAGAAAGGATCGAAAATCAAATTGTCTAGCCTTTCAAATCTTACTAAATAACGGGATGTAGAAATGCCAAATCAGTAATTGAACTAATAATAAACCTTATTGATATCGATTGAATGCTAGTAAAATGTGTTAGATTTCAATCTACAACCAAGAAGAGGAAAGAGTTTTTGACGGGTAGCCAAAAATATGTGAGTATTAAGTAGTTAGCTAACAAAATTGATGTTGAAATAGAAAGAGGATTAATAAATAAATTTTTGAATTAGCTAGCCATAAATTGAGAAAAGGCATAAAGTCATAATTAAAGTTGCCCCAAATTTGTATAAAGTTGTTGCAAATTTATATGTACCCCTTGGATCAATCCCAATTTTTAGAAAATAGATACTGATAACGCACCAATTACTAATTGACATGTGTTAATTTAAAATATTTTCTTTTTTTTTTATATATATCTGTTTCTCTTTTTTTTATCCTCTCACTTTTGACTTTATTTTCACTCTCTTAGGGGTCATTTGGTAGAGTGTTTTGAATAAAATAATGCATACATTAATTAATGTGTATTGCTAGTACCTTATTTGATACATTATTTAGTTGAAGTATAACTAATGATTGCATTAGTTATACACTCTATTATATATTAAGGTGTGTATTAGTAATACACACCATTTTCAATGTATTAGTAATACCAAACTTTTAAACACATGCATTAACTTGATAAATGACATTATTACTCCTCTAATCTCATTCAAAATATTTCTTTCCCACCATATTATCTTTTTCAATTCCTTTTCCCACCATATTATGTTCAGTTTTCAACTATATGGAGCAAAAGTTGCGGTCTCTATATCCTATTTATCAATTACATGACTCAATGAAAATCAAAATTGACTTCACAATAACTAGATTTGGAACTTAATGGGGCTGTCAAACATGAAAGTTGAAATGAGTCACTGCCAACATCAGGATAGATAATATCATTATTTCAAACGCATTCAAGCATTTTTGCCATGTTCATCCCCGTTTGAAATGGTTGGGTTTGTGTGGTGTTAAACTCTCCGTTCTAAGCAGCAAAGCCATCAAAGCTATACTAACAATATTTAATTTTATTTTTTTGGGGAAATTAGCTAGTGAATTTAGGCAAAACAACTTAGTTGAAAAAAGTGGGTATAAAGTTAAATGAGGGTATTTTTATTAAATAATACTCATTTTGTTTTAAATTATGTGTCATTATTTTTTTTTTAATCCGTCCCAAAATAAGTGTCGTCTTTCCTTATTTGACAACTTTTTAAAGGCACAATTACCCTTTTACACTTATTGGTCCCACTTAATTAAAAAAAAAAATATTGACACATTTTTTTATAAAGGATAATTTGGTAAACTTTACTAAATCTTTCCTTATTTCTTAAACTCCGTGACCGATCAAATGACGACACATAAAATGAGACGGAGGGAGTATTTTTTTTATAGAAATTATATATTAAATATTATTTCTAGTATACATCAAACCAAACAATGTATAAGAAATAATGTTAGCATAACTAATATAAGCATTGCTAATACAAACATCACTAATACACCATATTCTGCATTAGTGTTATATACTCTACCAAACCACCCCTTATTCAACCTAATTCTCCCCCACATTCTTTTTCCCATTCCTCTATTTTTACTATCCTAAACTTGAAACTTACTATCAATTTGCTATGATGATGGAGGAGTCCAACACAACATCTATGGAAGTAAAAGCTGAAAACTCAGACGACAATAGGGATCAAAACTAGAATGATTGGAAAAACAGAGACGAAAAAGATGCTATGAACTCAAAATTTCTTATTCTGCAATCCATTTGACTATCTATTCTTTATTCTCTTGTTTAATTTGAGTTTTTAGCACGGGCGAATCCACACATACTTTTTTGACGTTTTGGTACCCACTAAACTCAATACGGAATAGATATAATTATATAAAAAAAATACGAAAATAAGTATAAATTATATAAAAGCACCTGTTAAAGAAGAAGTTGGTTAGGTGCACTGCCATGTTGAAATAATTTTTTATTTTTTTCTGTAATAAACACCCACACTCCTTAAATCATGGGTCCGTCACTGATCTTTAGCCTTAGTAGGAGTGATTGCATATGATTTTTTTTACTGAAGTTTCATCAATTTATAATTCAGCGACTGATAAAATTCACTATTTTCTTGTCGTCGAAAAAGATAGTGGCTAACAATCATCTCCATCTCCACTTTTTCTTTTAACTTCTTTATCATTTTTATTAAAAAATAAATATGGATCACGATAAATCATGATTGAATTACGAAGCGTAATAAGTGTTAGAAAACGAACATGACTTAGTTTTAATCTTTGTGAAATTGTACAGTGAAATTTACTTATATTGGAATTTGAATTCACAATTGTTAGCAGGTAGATTGAAGATGTAATATTTAAAATCAGTTTGGAGGTAATGGGACAGGGTTGGAGATTTGAATAAGGGAGAGTATGTTGGAAGAGATAAAATTTATAGACACGAGCACAAGTTGGAGACAACTGATTTTTGAAGAAAATTAACGATTTTGTTATTCTGCACAAGTTCATTAGCAGGTACACAGACTTCATTTGTGTTGAGTATTTATCGATTTTTTCAAGATCATTAACAGAGAAGAAGGGAGAAACGAAACAAGAAAATAGAAAAAGAAGAAAACAAACTAAAATAAAAAGAGAAAAGTAGGAAAATCTTCTATATATATAAAAACAAAACTAAAATAAGGCAAGACGTCACGTGGCAAGATATTAAAAAGCCACGTGATAATTTTTAGGACATAACTTAATAATTTTGTAATAATAATGTATTATAAAAAATTAAAATATTTGAATTTTAAAATATATTATTCTTTATTTGAAAAAAAAGTTTCATTAGCTTAAAAATAGAAATTCATGGTTAAATAGTTTGGAATGAACTTTTACTATTTCATGTTTATCTCTTTAAAAATTTTAAGAAATATTATAAAACTATCTAAATATAATTTATGTAAATATTAAATAAAAGTTAAAAATATAATAATATTAATAATAAATAATAGCAGTAAAATTAGTAATAGTAGTGCGTAACAACAACAACAATAATAATAATAATAGTAATAATAATAATAACTAGATAAGTAAATAGTAGTAGTGACAATACATATAATAGAAACAGTAATAGGAGGAGTAGTAGTAGTATTAGTAATAATATTAACCAAAAAAAAATAGTAGTAGTTGTAGTTGTAGTAATAATAATAATAATAATAATAATAATAAATGTATTAAAAAATTTAAAATATTTAAATTTGAAAATATATTATTCTTTATTTGAACAAAAAGTTTCATTAGCTTAAAAATAGAAACTCATATTAAAAAGTTTTGAATAAACTTTTACTCTTTCATATTTATCACTTTAAAAATTAAAATAAATATTATAAAACTATCTAAATATAATTTATACAAATATTAAATAGAAGATAAAAATATAATAATAATATTAATGATAAATAATAGTAGTAAAATTAGTAGTAGTAATAATAATTAAATAAGTAAATAGTAGTAGTGACAATTTATATAATAGAAACAGTAATTGGAGTAGTAGTATCATTAGTAATAGTAGTAGTAGTAGTAATATATATATATATATATATATATATATATATATATATATATATATATATATATATATATATAAAAGCAAAATTAAAACAAGACAAGATATCAAGTGACATGATACTAAAATAGCCACATGGCAGTTTTTAAGACAAAACTAAAAAATATATAATAAAAATATTGTAATAAATTTTTTGAATTGAAAGATTAAATATTTGAATTTAAAATGCATTATCCTCTTTTTTTTTTTTTTAGAAAATACATCATTTTCCCCCTAAACTTGTTGTCAAAACTTACTTTAGCACTTAAACTTAATTTATAATTATTTACCCCCCTTAACAACTTTCAACTGAATTTTTTAACACCCTAATTGCTGACCTGACAATTTTTTTAAAAATCAGCACGTAAATAGCTTTAAAACGTGAGAAAAAAGTGGGGTCCACCTTTTAAATTTTACAAAAAAATTTCTTTATATATATATATATATATATATATATATGAAAAAAAAAAAGATAAACTAAAATCAATATATATATATATGAAAAAAAAAGAAAAAGATAAACTAAAATCAAATCCCATTTCTACCCGCACCATTGTTAGAGCTGAACTAGCTATAATTGAGATCAAACATTTCAATTTATGTACTTTATGATGTTCTGAAGCCAACCCAATTAGATATATTTGGTAAAACTCTCTTGCTATTAGATAATTTTTCAGTGATGAATTTTCTTGTCATTACTTTGGAAAGCATTTATGAACTTGAATATGAATCTGAAACTTGGGGGTAATTTGGAGTTCATTAAAATTTATCGTGAACAAAAATTATCACAAAAATTTCAATAAAGGCGAAATTGGTGTAATACCCCGTATTTCGTGCTAGAATTCTAACTGTCATTCCTGCGCGTCTAAACTCTAATCCAAGTGATTTTCACGTGAATAAAAGTTGCATGATCATTATCCTAGTTTATGGAGTAGTTTAGAGGTGGAAAATGTTTATAGCAATGACATAGAACAAGGTTGAGCTCAGACCAATTGATTCATCCAAAGTTTGACATTCGATTCTACAAGGGTCAACTTCAAACGTGAATATCTCTTAATATACATGGAATTTTTCATCTCAAGACCTATCAAATTGTAGATAATTGAATTAGCTTTCCAACGATACTAATTTTGCAAAAAATCCGATACTCGAGCGAAGAGTTATGCCCATTTTTGTGAGAGGCAGTAAGGGTGTGCGATGGGCAATGCGCCACCCAATCAAATGTGTGCGATTGGGAGTGCGAGGCACACTTAAATGTCTGTCATAAGGTGTGCGACGCACACCTTAAGGTCTGCCATGGGTTTTGCGCCGCATACCTCACTTCCAAGTGCCAAAAACACCCATATATATGTCTATAACACGGGATTAAACTCCCACAAAATCAAAATAAGTTTACTTTCTCTCAAAATCATCAAGAACAACCTTTGGGGTTTCAACATAAAAACCCTAATAGCTAGAGATTCAATTGTGAGAATTTTATAATTTTTACATATTCGGAATCCCCGTTACGAAGGCTACGAGTGACACCCAAAAGTTCGTGAATAGCATTACGTCATTCGAAAAGTCATTCAAAGCTTCAAGCTTAAGGTATGTGGGGTTTTTCAACAAGAACACCCTTTCGTTCTTGTGTCCAAAAATACTTTCTTTTACGAAGGTATGGATTTTATATGTTTTACTATGATTTTGAAGCATGAATTTATATCCTATATTGATTATCATTAGATTATGATGTTTTTGATATTTTAGAAGTGAAATTATATGATAATGATGACATTTTGTGCCTTATGGCTAAATTTCTAGATTTTGAAGGAATTTATATATGTTTATGATGTAAAACTTGAACCTTGATAAATTTTCATATGATGTTGAGACATGAGTTTTGAACTCTAATTGAGATTGTCGTTTTTTTTAGAAATCATGTGTTATAAACACTTTGTGTTTGAATGAATTGAGATGATAATGAAGCTTTGACCTTTTGGTCATAAAAAGGGGTTGATTTGAACCCGAGATGAGAAAAGAAATCCACTTTTATTGATTATTATTATAAAAAGGGTAGCATGATGGCTCTCATTGTGAATTTTTGAATTGTTTATTTGTGGATTTTCTTTTGAAAAGATCTGAGCTAAGTCCGGGAGTAGTCTTTAGCACCGAGCGGGAGGTATAGCAGGATTGGTACTTTCCTAGAACTACATGCCCCCGTAGGTTGTCAGCCTGAGGCTAATTTATATAGTGATCACTTGTGTTTGGATTGATGATTTAAGGTCCTACTCTGATGGCAAGGATAGGACAGCTCTTCCCAACGTGGGTTAGATGTTGGACTCCATGTAGCTCACATGGTTTATGTCGGTTGTAAGGACTCCTAATGTGTGTGTGTGTATTCTTCTATCTAATATGAAAAGTCTTATTCTTCTATCTGAGATGAAAACATATTTATTTGAAAGACTGATTTTGAGAAAGTCATTGTTTTCGAAAGATTTAATGAACATATATTCCAAAGAGAATTGTTATGAGATTTGATTGCTTTGATGATTTGGAATTGAGATGGAAGTGAATTGAGATTTATTATGATGACTCACATGTTTCACCCAATATATTTTACTCTCTTATGATTATGATGATTTTAATTCGAGCTAAGTGAGTCATTTATATCAGCATGCATAATTTTATAAATAGTGATGATATTAAGATATTATTTTATATATGCATTGTACCCCCATATGCTCGGTATGTTTCCATGGTACTGACATACATATTCGTACGTGGGCTACATTTTCCCTAAATATAGGTACAAGGTACAGTGTACATCTTCAGATCCAGTCAGTTCGCGGCATCCAGTCAGCAAGTGATGAGTCCTTTTGATTCAAGGGCTTGAGTTAGTTATACTGTTCAAGAAGTGTTGTATTTTTTTTATTTAGTCGTATTGAGTTGGGTTAGTCGGGAGTCATGACCCGGCTACCTACAGTCAGTACTAGTAGAGGCTTCATAGACAGTCAGTAGAAGTTGATGTATTCTGTTTCAGTTTTGGTTGTAAAAGCAGAGTTGTAATCTTGTAAATTTAGTTTTGTATCTATCATATTCAGAAAAGAGTTATTTTCCGCAGATTTGTATAGAGTTATACTTTTTGTTCAGTTGCTTATGAGTTATGCCAGTAGAAGGGTTAGCTTGGGGTCACTTGTGATCCTAAGCACCGTGTGATGATTCGGGACCCGATTTCGGGGCGTTACAATTGGATTCTTCATCCTTGTGGGTGGTTGTTCAAATTGATTACTAGGTAATGTTTCTATACTTGTAAGAAGCTCATGATTCAAATCTGAGCTGAGTTGGTGATGCTATTATACTGATTTTAAAAGTCATAATTTGAAAAATGGACAACGAAGACAACCTGAAAAGCTAAAGTTCAACTTGAAAACCTCCTTCCAGATGAGGAGAAAGGAGACGGAAGAGGGGGGGAGTGCGGTTGCAGGGGGATGAAGAAGAAAGCCCACAGGAGAGGGGGTGGGGTGGGTGGGTCCGAAGAAGAAGGAAAATGTCTAATAGTACCTATATTTATTTTTCGTAAAATATAAAAATTGTATATGTGTGAGATTATTTTTTTAAAAAAAAATTATAATTTATTACGTGACAATAACATGGCAGTGATGTGACACTGATTTGACAATGACATGGTGTGTGTGTAGTGCACTCTTTGTTGTGAGAGTGGGCTTGTGATTTTAAGGTTGAAATTAATTTACTTGAAAGTTGTTAAGGGGGTTAAACAATTTTTTGTATAGTTTAGGATCTAAAGTAGGTTTTGGGGACAAGTTGAGGGGGGATTTGATGTATTTTTATTTTTTTTTTAAAACATAAATCATTATCTTAAAAGTAGAAATCCATACTTAAAGAGTCCTAATAGACATTTAATATTTCAAACTTATCTTTTTTAAAATTTGAATGTTACATCAAATATTGGAATACATGTGATTTAATACTTAATAGAATTAGCAATAGCAGTTAAGATTTTTAGAATACTCTAATTTTAATTATATGATTATGATTAAAAAAAAGGCAACTTCTAAATAATTAGAAAATTAAAAATCAGCTCAACCAATCTGAAATATTATTAAAATTTAAAATTAGAATTCTAACTATTTCATAATAATCTATAAACAAATAATAGTAAAAGTAATAGTAATACATACACGGTGTTAGTAAAGATAGTAAAAAAAATAATAATAATTAAAAAAAAGTTTTTAAAAAAAAGAGTAGCAGTGGCATTACATATGGTAGAAGTATTAATTGTGATAGTAGTAACAATATCATTATTGTTATTGTTATTTATCCCTTACCGTTGAAAAAAAAAAATTATCCCTTACCCCCATTATCTCACTAATTAAAATTATTTTAAAATTTAAATTGAAAATATTGTTTAATTGGTTACTTTTTTATAGCATATTTTTCACTTTATTAGCAACTAGAAGTTTTTGTTCCTTTATTTTATATTTATATTTATCAAAATTAATATCCTAATTAGTGTACTATTTTTTTTTATGAAATTTGAATTCAAATAAACTTCGAGTTGGAATTGATTTCTAACTTCTTAACATCTCTATATATATTTCTACAATGATATATAATATTAACTTCCTTCTTCTTCTTTGTTATTGATCATTAATTTTATTCATGAATTTATTTATTACATTCTTCATATTCTTTATTTTTTTAAAATTTAAAATTTTTATTTTTTATATACAGATGATTGATGGTGCTATTACAAATTAATTTATTTTCACTACACAAGTAAGTAATATTTTTCTGTTCGTTTGATTTCTGATAAAAATACATTTATATTCGTAAATGAAAAATAAAACCACCTTTAGTTGAGAAGTTAAGTTGATTCTTTTGAAATGATAACTTTTGTTATTACTTTTATATAATTTATATTTAAAAAATAGATGCTCATATTAATTTATGTGTTTACATTTTTTGTGATGAATTAATTATTTAATATGATGTTACGAGATTTTATAATGATTTCGAAAGTTAAATATTATGGGTTCAAGTTTGAAATTCCACATCAACCATTTAATTTATTAGGTTTAGATTTATTGTTTTTAAATATTCAGTGAATTGTTTAACATATATACACAATTTAAGTCAATTTATATAATTATTCGCTAATTATTTTTTAAAAAAAGGTATATCTTCAATGATTTTTTTTCATCTAAACATGCTAATCAATTTTAAAAACTAGATAAAATTTTAGTTGTGATAGATATTTCTTTCTATTTGAATTTGATATGAGAATAGTTTGATGATAAGAAAGGTAATCCTATAGATAACATTACAAATTTATTTAAAATTTTAATATATAAAGTAAAAAAAATCGTGATAACTAAAACACAAGCAACGATTCAAAATTTTATAATGATAGTTTCTTATGTTGATAATGTTTTAATTAAACAAATAAAATATTAAATCACCATAAATTTTAAATGTTATAGCTTATAATATAATTAAATATTATGTGCATAGTTACATATTAAAATTATTTTTCCTATAATAAATTTAAGATTTTTCATTTTCATCTAAAATTCATATTCAGAATAATATCCAAGAATATCATTAATGGGGGTCTATCGGAAACAACCTTGCTACCCCTCCGAAGATAGTGGTATGGACTGTGTACATTTTACCCTCCCAGATCTCACTGTGGAAATACACTGGGTTTGTTGTTGTTGTATCCAAGAATATCATTATGGAAATCCTTTGATTCTTAGGATGAGTTAAAAAAAATCTGAGAAAAAAAATTAAATAGAATATGAAATAAAATTATAGTTTAATAGATGTAAAAGTATTTAACTTAGAATTTTAAATTATAACTACTTATAACAGATTAGATTATTTGAGTTTTCTTTTAATCTATATTTTATTATTTTGGCATAACAAAGCTTATTTATTTTAATTTATATATATAATAAAGTAATTAGATAATACACATATTACTACTATTCATAAATTTTAAATGAGAAATAGGGACAATAGAATAAAAACTTATATTGTTTTTGACAATCTGAAATCCTTAGGTTGTAAACAATTTAATAAAAAAATATATGAAACATTCTTTTTTTTTTGTAATTACATAATTATTTTTACTCATACAGACTTGATTTGGGGGGTGGGGGATTGGAAGTGGGGGGATGTACTTTTCCAGGTGCCACTCTTTTCTTTTCTGGCTTCGAAGGTAGAATAATTTTTTTAAGAAAAATTGAGAGTAGGGGGTGAGGGTGTGGAGATGGAAGTGGAGGGAGGGGTGTGTCTGTGGAGGTGGAGGTGGGAAGTTGTGCGTGGGTAGTGGGGGTCGATATATATGTATGTATATATATATATATATATATATATATATTATTGATAAATAATATGATAGTTAATTTTTTTTTAAGATAATACTCCCGCCGTCCCATTTTATGTGTCGTCATTTGATCAGGCACGGAGTTTAAGAAATAAATGATAACTTTGTAAATTTACAAAATTCTTCTTCTTAAAGTTTACTTTTTAGTTGTCTTTTCTTTCAAAGTAGGACCCACTAAAGATAAAATAGGGATTATGCCACTAAATAGTTACCAAACAAGAAAAAATAATTTTTTTTTGGGATGGATCAAAAAGAAAATGACGATTGGCGACACATAAAATTGAATGGAGGGAGTATGATTTAACTTGGTCGAAAGAGACATTTTAATGTTAAACTATTATAAATAATATTTAATATTATTCGTTCATCGCATGGATACGTATACTAGTATTTTTAATAAATAAATGTTATTATTTGTTCCTCACATCTCTCACTCTCACTCTTCTAAAGAGAGTGAGATACACTTACCATCCCAGATAATTAAAAATAATATATTAATATCAATTCAAAATTATTTATGGGATATAAGACCCCGCAAAGTTGAAGAATCTACTTATAAATTAAGAATAACTTTAATGATGACTTTATGTCTTTTTTCTAATAAATTTGTAATTGGTAATTAGCATTGCACCAATGGACCATGGCCATGACCTATATTGCACCCATTTTGACACAATATGATTATTGTAAAGTACTTCATTCAATCATTTTGAATTTATCATTTGTTATCTATTTAATCATTATTATTAAATATTTATCACGATCCAAAAATGAGGGTCATGAAGGCACTTGTCGCGGCGTACCTTGACAAGTAAACCTATCACCCAAACTGATACAAAACAGGAAAAAAAATAGAAATACTCCAAGGTAAGAATTCTAGAATGAAGCTGATCCATACAAGTAAGCATATAAATGTGGAATGAACTTATCCAAAATATTAATCATGCCTAAAACCAGGTGTCAATAGTGTAAGAACTACTAATACAATTCAGGAGTCAACTACATCAGAAAAATAACCACAAAGGAATAATATCTGTCTCCAAATACTAATAAAGACATAAATACTACAGAAAGGTAGAGGTGAACTCCGAACGCATGAATGTCCAATCGCTACCTTGGAAGCTCCAACGATCACCCGAGTCAAGCAAGATGAGGCACACTCAAGCTAAGACTTGCACCGAAAGGGCGTAATAGGCATAAGTACGGTTCACTTGTACTCAGTAGGTATCATAGGATGACCAAACAAACTAGTAAATAAAGTATAAAAAATATACACTAAGGGCACATCACCTACAGTCAGAAAATATCCCATAATGGTAGCCCACACCACTTGCACTAATAGTTCTAATATATCACATATATTATAACATCACACTAAGATAGAACACAAGTATGCATTATATCACATATAAGTAGAGCAAGGGGGAACATTCATATATAAGATCATCAAATACAAGTAAAAGAAGATAAGTCAATTACATAGATGACAAGTCAATATGGCAATACAACACAATATAAACATAATAAAGTAAGTGCAATATATATATGATGATGATGATGCATGAGGTCATCGCACAACCTCCCAAATCGTCGCACAATCCTCGTATATACCTGTTTTATCCCTTTTTAACTTGAATAGCTGGAAAATATTGATTTCGACTTTTAAAACTATTTCAAAACTTTAAAGAAAATTTCATAACAATGTAACAAATTACAGAGTCCCCACTTAATTTATTTGAAAAGAAATTAAGAAATTTTTTTAAAATAAAATCCTAAGTCTCAAAATAGAAAAAGACTTAGGCCTGTAAGAAAATTCCGGGTAAGATGTTCTTATTAATATTTCAGGAAAGTTTTTAATGCACCTAAAATGTCCGCTTACTTGCGGTTATCTGGACTATTTGAAAACCACTTTGACTAACTTTGAAAAAAGAGAAGTTGGTTTTTGAAAAGAAAGTGATTTAGGACGAATCTTGTATAAAAAAAAAAATTTGACGACTTAGTACGGAATTTAACCAAGTCTAAGAAAATAAATAGCAAATAAGCATGTAAAAGGAAAAAAGGGAGAATTAGAAGACTTAGGCTCGTTAGGCCTAATCCATCAACCCTGTCCTAATCTAATTGGACTTTTGGCCTACCTACACCTATCCTAATCTAAGAGCCCGTTTGGATAGGATTAAAATTTGGTCAAACCAGCTTTTAATCTCTTTTTTAGTTTTTTAAGGTGTTTGGTAAAATTAAAAAGTGCTTACAAAAACTGATTAAGAGAAACAAAAAGTGAGAAGCTGGGTACCCCCAGCTTTTTGCTTTTTAGATTAAAATTCTTTTAGGTTTGGTCAAAATATTTATCTTTTTATCCCTTATATTTTCCTCCAATTCCAACAATATTCTAAATTTGTAGCCCTTAAATATATAGTTTTTTTCTTTTTCTCTTTGCCGCTTCGCTTTATCTCTTCCCTCCAATTTTCTCTTCATCTTTCTTCTTTGTTTTCATGGAATCTATCATTACACTAGAGGTTTATTCAAAAATTTTATTTTAAAATTATAAATAATTCACCTTATTTATTGTGTTAACAACTTTAAGGACATTTAAGTCATTTTAACAGTAAAAAAGTGCATAACATCACTTGTTTATCAAACACATCAGCAACTTTTTTTCAGTTTCAGTACTTTTATCCAAACACTTATCTGCTTAATCTATAAGCACTTATTTTAAGCTTTTAATCACTTAAGCTAAAAAGCTATTTTTTTAATCCTATCCAAATGGGCTCTAAATATCGTGTTTTGGCCCATATCCCGTCCTAAACTATTTTTTTAGATCCATTGGCCCAAAATCAGTTTCACCTGTATTAAAATACAACTTTGACTTTGAGGCCCAAATAAATGAACAAATAGATAAATAAATAAATTGATAAAGAATAATAAAATAATAAAGAGACTTTTCAAGTCTCTTAGAGACCTCATCAATGGGTTTTGAACCATTTAACTTCTTCTTCTATCTTCTTACACCCGCACGCCATATAGTCGACCTTGGGTTTAAACTTCAAATTTGACTCGACGACGTGGGCCTCATTGGTCCATTACAAAATGCTAGAGGAAAGAAGTCCATTTGGACTCGAGATATTTTTTGCATGCAAAGAAAAGATAAGGAAATTAATATATGTTTAAGACATAAAAGTAAACCAATCTTTGAATGACAATGATAAACACACTTGCACATGTATAACAAAAATCGGAGTCAACAGATAAAATGCAAAGTAAAGACACCCATTTACATGCCTCATGATTTATGTCCATGATAAGAATGAATAAAGGTAAAAGGAAGAAGACCATGTTCAATGAAATAATGCGAGAACAAACAATGCAAGCTTGCGAAAGTAAAGGGATGAGGCAATAAGAAAAATAACTCTGACTTCTAAAATTGAACAAACATAGACACTAATCCATATAACAAAATAAAATAAAGGCTAACTTTTCAAGAAAGAGAATCTTTAAATTTCAATTAAGGCGACATTAATGATGATTCATACATCTAAATTACAACCAACATTGTAGGAAAAAACGTGTAATGGCCTATGATTTATCTTTCTAAGACATCGTTGATTCTCTTTTGTTATTATGAATCAAATAGAGACACAAATCGACTCTTTACACACACAAAAAACACATATAACAATTCAAGAGGAGTAAGAAAATTAGAACAAAAGTTTAGTATTTCTAAAAGTGAAATATCATTCAACAATCATACTATGCATGACTAGAAAATATCTAAATAATTATCTTTAGCCACAAAAGCCCAACTTTCTCATCATTTTGACAAGTCAACATGCGAAAAAAAAAGAATAAACATCTTGAATTAGAAATAGCTAGCACGTCATCTCTCATATGAGGATTTTGAAATCCATTAAAATAATTAGCAAGCAAATGACATGTTCTTGACTTAACCAATTACGATTTTATTAAGGCAAAACAATCAATATTATCTTTTCTTTTCAACATAAAGAAAATAACTTTACATGTTAAAAATAAATATATCCGCCAAAAACGAATTTAAACAAAGCATAAGAACGTCTTTTAAGCAAGAATTGAAACTTTATCTATAATAATCAAAGAATAAAGTCAAAAAGGAGAAACAATCAATATTAACTATTCTTTTCAACATAAAGAAAACAACTTTACAAGCTAAAAACAAACATATCCGTCAACAATGAATTTAAACGAAGCATAAGTACATCTTTTAAGCAATGATTGCAACTTTATACATAATAATCAAAGAATAAAGTCAAAAAGGAGAAACAATCAATATTATCTATTCTTTTCAATATAAAGGAAATAACTTTACATGCTAAAAACAAACATATCCTCCAACAATAAATTTAAACAAACCATAAGTGCATCTTTTAAGCAAAGATTGAAACTTTATCCATAATAATCAAAGAATAAAGTCAAAAAAAGAGAAACAATCTATATTATCTATTCTTTTCAACATAAAGAAAACAAATTTACATTCTAAACACAAACATATCCGCTAACAATGAATTTAAACAAAGCACAAGTGCATCTTTTAAGCAAAGATTGAAATTTTATCTATAATAATCAAAGAATAAAGTAAAAAAGAAGAAATAATCAATATTAACTATTCTTTTCAACATAAAGGAAACAACTTTACATGCTAAAAACAAACATATCCGCCAACAATAAATCTAAACAAAGCATAAGTACATCTTTTAAATAAAAATTGAAACTTTATCTATAATAATCAAAGAATAAAGTCAAAAAGACACGTACAACTATTGATAGCTCATTTTTATAGAACGTGAAAATAACCATAGTATCGATACCACAACGTCCTATGGCCTTCAAGCCCATCTACAATAAACAATTCCAGCAAACAAAATTATAACTACGAACTACGAAGAAGCAAAAGATGAAGAAGAAAACGATAATAAAACTAAAAAAAGGGAAAGGTGTGTTTACCTTTTTTGGGTCAGCAAAATGGGACTACAAGCTTTCTTCGGAGTCTTGATCACCACCGAAAAGCGTTCAGCTCGAGAACTTTGATTAGCCCACGTATTTCATGGAAAAGAACTTGCTTTTACTAAAATAAAAACTCTTCTTTGCTCAAAGCTTTTTTTTCCATCCTTGAGGCTTGGTCTTTCTACCAAAATAGTGACAGTATTTATAGGAAAGGTTGAGGATCCAATTTTAATAATCCACCAATGTGAGAAAATATTTATGGGTGTTTTTGGAGTTTTAAAATTGAAAATAAAGTGAGGTGGAAGACAAGGTGGGGGGAAATTGTATAATGTAGTACAATCTTTAAAATTTAAAATTGGAAAAAGGACAAGGTTGAGGAGAGAATTGTACCATGTAGTACAATTTTTGAATTTTAAAATTTAAATTTAAAAAAAGAACAAAGTTGAGGGGGAATTGTACAATGTAGTATAATTTTTGAATTTTAAAATTGAAAAAAGGACAAAGTTGAGGGGGAAATTATATAATGTAGAGTAATTTTTGAATTTTAAAATTGAAAAACTGACAAAATTGAGGTGGAATTGTACTATCTAGTATAAATTTAAAATTTAAAATTTGAATTTGATTTTGGTGGGAATTGACTAGAAATTATGAGAGTTTTTAGGAATTTAGGGTTATTTAAATTATAACCTTAATTAATATTTAAAATTTAGCCAAATTTATTTAATTTTGACCAAATTAAAAATCAATTGGCCCATTGCATTGCAATTATAACCAATTTGATTTCAATTATGGCCAAATATAATAGATTGTCCAAATTAAATTAAAATTCAATACGAATTAATACTCCCTTTAATCCTGAACTTCTTGATTTAATAAAATCAAATAAATATTTTTCCAAATAAATTATTTCTGAGAACAAATTTTATTTAAATCAAGACTTTATCCATTTTGATTAATTTTCAAGCTTAATCAGTAAATGTTCAATTTTGATAAAAATGTTCATTTAAGTAACAAAATTTATACAATTTCTCATATGTAAATACGAAAACGTATAATTGTCAATTAAATGACGAAATTAACCCAAATAAATATTTTAGAGCGCATTTATCCTGACGAAATAATTATTTCAGTTTTACTAAAAATTGAAGAAACTCAGGGTTAAATTTAATCATGGAGGACAAAAATTAGGTGTCAATCCCCTCCCTTTGGGTAGGGTGGATGCAAGTAACCCTGGGCAAAGGAAGTTTAACATTTCTAATTTTTGTCCAACCACAAATTTATTTCTGAAAAAGATTGGTTTTCGCACGAGTTTCATGGAGTTATGGACGGATCCCGATATCAGTTTTTCTACATATCTCAGTTTACATGAGAATTCAGGCCACTTGTAGTTCATAAAGTTTGACTTAAAGCACAATTTTCCAAAAATTCATAAGCTATCTCAATTTTGGAGTTTTTGATAAAATCAAAAAACTGAAGAATAAAGGAATTGGGGAGAGGTTGGAATGCAGTTGATTTTTCTACATAAAGCTCAGCCTACATATCTCCGAGACTCAGGGAATCAAACTTCCAATTGGTAGAAAAGATAGTCCTTTATTTTAGACAATCTTCAGTTTAGGATGAGTGACAAGCTAATTGAGTTGAGGAAAAGAGGTTTGTAGCCTCTTAACCATGAATGTGGAGCTCTTCACATCCATAGATAATAATCTGCCCAAACATAATTTCCAACACTTTAGGTGTGCTATCACCCAAACTTAAAATCAAGAGAAGGTTACCCTTAGTATGAGTTTAGAGATATCCCAAAGGTGAAGCTGAAACTGAAAGATCTCAAAAACCCACATGTCTTCTAACAAGGGTGTGGTTTGATGGTGGTGGAGATCATCCTTTAGATCACGTCCAAAGAGTTTGACGTCCCTCTTTAGACTATATTCCATTTTGCTGCTAAGAAAGAGTTCCACATTGTAATGCATTCTATTTGGAGTCGTCCGCACCTATGGTTTTGATTTGAGATTTTCATCCAATTGGATGCTCTCGATAATGTCTCAAAAATCATTAGTGCTAAACTTAATTCATGAAAGGGATATATAGTCTTTTACCATATCTCCACATGAGTTGTTGCCTAAAAAGTGAAGTCATAATTCATGTACCTGTTTGGAAGGAAATAACTTGCGACAACAGACACGAAAACTAATTTGGTTATTGCATAATTAGCTCATTTGTCGAGTGAATATGTCTTCAAAGTGGGGTGTCCCTTTTGGACACCAATGACACTTTATGCAGAACGATCCCTGCAATCGTGTAATCTTATACTGATACGGCAACCCTTTTGGTCATCTATAATGATGGTTGTATGTGGAATGATAACCTCTCCGGTTATTGCCAATGATTCTTTACATATGACCTTAGGTAAGTCTTGCACATCTTTTGTATTGATACGACTTATAGATTTCCCTTGAATTATCAATCTTAGGATAATCATATGCACTATTTGATGTTGTATATGAGGCGACTTACAGATATCCTTTGAATTGCTAGATTTTAGGTAATCTCGTACATTATCCGACCTTGGATAAGATATGTCTTATAGATATTCCTCCAATCTCTATCTCTCAGGTATTGCAGCACATTATCCGACCTTGGATACAATATCACTTATAGATATCTCTCAAATTGGTAGTCTTTGGGTAATCCTGCACATAATAGATCTTTGGATATGATGCGTATTATAAAGAACCTTTGGACTTATCAATTTGGCAATCTCGCATATTCTCCGATAAGGATTTAGTTGCGACTTATGGATAACCTTCAGACTATCAACTTTTGGGTATCCTTGCACACTATCTGATTAGGATATTATTGTGGCTTATGGATGACCTATGGGATATCAACTCATAGGTAATATTGCACACTATTCTATTTCAAATAATATGACTTATAAATGACCCTCAAATTGTCAATTTCTAGGAAATTTCATATATCATCCATATTCAGATAGCAACTTAAAGACGTCCCTTCAAATTGCATGCTCTTAATGCATTCAGATGCTAATTCATAAAATGATGAGATATCCTCGACTACATCATATGTGTCTCGCGTGTCAACAGATATTAAATGCTGATGAATCCTCGATGTCAGCGTTTGTGTCTCACGTGTCAACAGATATTAAATGTTGATAATATCCTCGAAACTGGTATTTGTGTCTCGTGTATCAATAGATATTAAATGCTGATGATATTCTTAATATCGGCGTTTGTGTCTTATTTTAAATGCTGATAATATCCTTGATGCTAGCATTTATGTCTCGCATGTAAATAGATATTAAATGTTAATTATATCCTTGATACCAGTATTTATGTCTCGCGTGTCAACAGATATTAAATGCTGATGATATCCTCGATGCCAGTGTTTGTGTCTCGTGTATCAACAGATATTAAATGCTAATGATATCCTTGACGCCAGCGTTTGTGTCTTGCGTGTCAACAAATATTAAATGCTAATGATATCCTCGACGCCAGCCTTTGCGTCTCGCGTGTTAATAGAAATTAATTGCTGACGATATCCTCGACGCCAACATTTGTGTCTTGCGTGTTAATAGATATTAAATTCTGATGATATCCTCAACGCCTGCGTCTGTGTCTTGTATGTCAATAAATATTAAATGCTATGGCCTTCTCGGCAATGGCATGAAATGACTCTCTCAGCGATGATATGCAATGGCCCTCTTGATAATAGCATAAAATGGACCTCTCAACAATGGCATGAAATGACCCTCTCTGTGATGACATGAAATGGCCTTCTCGGCGATTATATTCAATGGACCTCTCGGCAATGACATGAAATGACCCCCTCGGCGATGATATGCAATGGCCCTCTTAACAATAGAATGAAAAAGCCTTTTCGACGATTATATACAATGACCCTCTCAGCAATAGCATAAAATGGACCTCTCGGTGATATGAAATGGACTTCTCGACAATAGGATGAAATAACCCTTTCGGCAATGGCATGAAATGACCCTTTTAGCAATAAAATGATATAAAATGGTCCTCTTGGAAATGATATGATATGAAATGGCCCTCTTGGCAATAACATAAAATGACCCTCTCGATAGTGGAATGATATGAAATGGCCCTCTTGGCAATGGAATAAATTGAAATGGCCCTCTCGGCAATGGAATGTAGTGGCCCTCTAGGCAATGAGATGATATCAAATGGTTCTTTTGGTGATTTGAAAATAGTTTCACCTGAGTTCGTTTGTGTGCGTCTTACTTTCTACATGTACCGATACTCAAGGTAGACAGTTAGTAGACACAATTTTGCTAGTATTGGCGACCAAAGTCAAGCTTTATGACAAATATTGGGCATCATAGTTTAAATTACTTATTCCACATCAATCTTCTCTTTTTGAAGCAATAATTAAATAGCAGATCCACCGAATGCAAGTAAATGGGGCAAAATCCTTATTTGAGGATTACTAAAACCGTTTGCTTCGCTTCAAGGTAAATTTTGAGGATGACTTTCTGCTCTCTCTCCTATTGAGTGATCCTTTTGATTGTTGTATTTATTATGCCGACTCTCTTATATGCACCTTTGCTCAAGGTAAATATTTAGTACACACAAGTCACTTTTGCTAGCGATTATTTTTTTAGAAAATTCTAAATACAATATTCATAAAGAAGATAAGACGTCTTTATTTTGTTTGTCCTTCATAGTCTCAAGAAATTAGATAGACAATTCAAAAGGTCCTCGATCAATGGGTATTAAACTCGTCTTTGGGGCTACCCAAAAATACCGTTCATGAGTATATATACTTTGGTGTGGCTCGCAACTTGCTTAGAAATATTTGAAAAAGATTTCCAATTTTGTATATTTATCCCTGTATCCACAGAAATATGATGTCTTGAGTGAAACTACTCTGTGTTGACTTCCTTTGATCCTTGGTTTGTTCATCGTCATCTTTTGGGTACTCCATCATGTTGGGACTTCTACCCTAACTCCCCTTTCTAATAGATGCTTAGGCAATCACTAAGTAAAATATTTGTATAGGTTTTTGAAAGTAGCAGTAATTTTTAAAAACTAGTTTCAAAAACTTTTGTAAAAACTTTTAGAAAATTTTTGTCAGTCATGTCATGTGCTAGATCAACGAATGTATTCCTCCTGGTTCTAACTATTTTTGACATTCGACGGAGAATTGCCAGTGATTCATCGTCGTTGAGGCTTTCTATCAGAAGCTCTATCATAGCCAGAGATTTAGTCTACCTAGACTTTGTCACTGCTAGTGATTTTTAAAGCTTGACTTTGACCTCTGGTGTTGGGGGATTTGAAATATATTCCAATATGTTAGTGGAAATTTTGAGGTCCT
Organism: Capsicum annuum; assembly: GCF_002878395.1. Taxonomy (NCBI): domain Eukaryota; kingdom Viridiplantae; phylum Streptophyta; class Magnoliopsida; order Solanales; family Solanaceae; genus Capsicum; species Capsicum annuum. Next base: position 31,208,570 of record NC_061117.1, on the reverse strand, counting down.
CCTCAAAATTTCTACCCCAGTTTAATACTATCGAAGATGATCTTAGCTCAAGAGGATCCAAAGTCTTTGTTGGTCTTCATTCTCCTTGTTGGATGATGATCTTCCTCTTGTGAATTTTCAAGATTTCTTCTCAAAATTTTTGCCCCAGTTTTCCTTTCCTTGGGTTATATGATCGAGCTATTGGGGCACTTACGCATCTCGTTAAAGCAGGAATCAGGTCAAAAATGTTATATAAAAAAATCTAATAGGTTGACCGAAGCCGACATAGGCCGCCTACGTATTCCTTTCTTGGGAATTCAGGTCATCATGTAGTTCATACATAAAAGAAAAGGATAAATTGTCCTAAGGGGTTGACTAAAGTCGACATAGGTCACCTACGTATCCCTTTCTTGGGAATTCAAGTCAAATATAGTTTGTATATAAAAGAAAAATGATTCTAGGAAATTATACATCATAAAACAAATACTATCATAAAGACGATTACAAATAAACCAAGGAAATAAAAACTAAAAACAACCTTCAAACATAGTATCTCTTTACCGCATCAAAATTGATTGGTTTGGTTCACTCTTGACCATCCATCTCGGACAGAATCAAAGCTCCTCTAGATAGTACCTTGCGAACTACGTATGCTCCTTGCCAATTCAGCGCGAACTTGCCTAAGTGCTCTTCTTGGTGAGGAAATATGCATTTGAGAACCAATTGACTAACTTTAAATGTCCGAGCTCTTACTTTCTTATTGAAGGCATAGATCATCCTGTGTTGATACAACTGACCATGATACACAACAACCATTCCCTTTTTATCAATCAACATGAGTTATTCATAGCGAGCATGAACCTATTCTTCGTTACTTAATCTGGCTTCTTGAATAATCCTTAAGGAAGGTATTTCAACCTCCACAGGTATCACAACTTCATTCCCATAAACAAGTAGATAAAGGATTTTCCCAGTAGAGGTTCAAACCATTGTACGACACCCTAGTAGAGCATAGGGAAATATCTCATTCCATGATCTATCATTTTTAATCATTTTCCTCAATATCTTCTTGATATTCTTATTGGAGGTTTTCACAACTCCATTCATCTGTGGACGATATGTGGTCGAGTTGCGATGAATAATCTTGAACTGATCACAAATCTCACTCATCAAGTGACTATTCAAGTCAACCTCATTATCAATAATAATCAATTCTGGCACTCCAAATAGGCAAATTAAGTTATTTCTAACAAAATCTGCAACTACCTTCTTGGTGACGGATCTATATGAAACAACTTCGACCCACATAGTGAAGTAATCAATAGCAACCAAAATAAAACTATGCCCATTTGACGCAGGTGGCTCTATTGGTCCGATAACATCCATCCCCCAACCTATTAAAGGCCAAGGTAAACTTATATCATAAACATCATACGGGGGCATTCAGATCAAATCTCTGTGTATCTGGAATTTTAGGCACTTCTATTCATGTGGGGCCCATAGACTCCGGCGTGTACTTTCTTTATTAATTTTGTGGCTTCCATGGCATTAACACATTTTAGAAATCCCAAGTCTGGAGTTCTTCTGAAAAGAATCTCTTTAATTGGAAAATAATTCTCTGTCAAACGTCAGATCATCTTTTTCTGATTGTTACTGGCCTCTTCAAGATACGACTCGGATTCCAAATACCTTTAATATCATAGTACCATGGTTTTCCATCAAGTTCCTCTTTGATATACGTATAATATGCGGGCTGTTCCTACAAACTTATTTCCAAAGGATCAATGTAACTCTGATCTGGGTGCTGAATCATGGAGGATATAGTAGTCAAAGCATCAGCAAACTCATTTTGTATCCTCCAGTTATTTCTGAAATCAACTTCCCTGAATCTTCCATACAAATCTTGCACCAGCTCTACATAAGGGATAATCTTGGATTTCTTTACCTCCCATCCCTCGTACTTGGTGAATTAGCAAATCTAAGTCTCTGATGACTAGCAATTCACAAACACCTATATCAAGCACTAGCTTGAGGCTTAGGATGCAAGCCTTATATTCAACCATGTTATTGGTACACGGGAAGCATAATTTAGCGGTTGTTAGATAGTGTTGGCCTGTTTTTGACATCAAAATTTCTCTGATTCTTGATTCTTTGAAGTTGACCACTCCATCAAAGAACAATCTCCATTCAGGGTAGATCTATGCAATGTCCACTCCCACGAATAAAATATCCTCATCTGGGAAGTAAGTTTGAAGTGGCTCATATTCATAATCAACCGAACTCTCTGCTAAATGATATGTTAGGGCTTGCCACTTGATTGCCTTTTGAGTCACATACACAATGTCGAACTCACTCAGCAATATTTGCTACTTCTCTAACTTTTCCGTAGGCATGGATTTCTGAAATATATACTTTAATGGATCCATTCTGGAAATTACGTTGGAAATGAGATACGTTCTGAGTTATTTTAATATTGGATGGGTCTAGCTCGGTGACCCTTCTTCTGACTATGAACTCTACTAATTTCCCAGCCGGCACACCAAAAGCACATTCAGTAGGATTCAACTTCAAGTTTTACTTCCTTATTCAGTTGAAGAACTTTTCCAGATGTGTCAGATGATTTGAACTTTTATAGGTCTCGATAATTACAACGTCCACGTACACCTCAATCTTTTTATGATCATATCATGAAAATATCACCATTATATCCCTCATGTATGTCACACCAACATTCTTTAAACCAGACAGCATCACCCTGTAATGATAAACTCCTCAAGGCATAAAGAAAACCATCTTTTTTGTGTCTTAATGATGCCCGGTGAAACAATCTATGAAAGACTATATTTCATGCTTTACATGATTATCGATGAGGATATAGATATTGAGTAGTAGAAAATTATCTTTGGGGCTAGCTCTATTCAAATCCCTATAGTCAACACAGATTCTGATCTTGCCGTCCATTTTTTGAATTGGAACAATATTGGCTAGCCATATTGGATGTCTTGTAACCTCTATAACCTTTGCTTCGTCACTTCTTCCTTGATTTTACTAGACATCGATCCTGATTCTCTTAACTTAGTCATTGTCCCCCTGGTCGACCACATCAGTTTCTTCTAGGTTAGGCTTTCTTGATTCTCAAACTCTTTGGCTCTTCTATTGACTGTTCTAGGGCTGTTGTCTCTCATTCATAATTATCTTTCTTGATTTGATCATTTTGATCTTGACATGAATGATAATGACAGGTTTTAAAATTTTTGTTACTCATCCGTACTACCACCAATTTTGTGGAGAATTAAATTTTATTTTTTTATTTATTCTATTGATCAGGGAGTAATAAGTGGAGTGAAAGTCCAGTTCAATAACGTTTCCTTCAATTCATCTTCCTTGATTTCGGTTGTCATTAAAAAAATTTCCCATGGTAACATCACACTTTTTCCTATTCCATCCTCAAGATCATCGCTTATAGGTTTTGAAAAATAGCTGGTAGAGTTCAGTTTTACTACTAGTCATTTTTCCTTTCCTGTAACAAAGCTATAGTCAAGAGAGGAATCTATATTCACTTTGATCTAGTGAAGTAGGGACATTTTATGCCAACACAAAGTATTTTCTATTACCTGCAAAGTAAAAACAACTCAAAGGTTAATGTGTTAGTTTTTGTTAGTAATAAGCAAGACGATAAGGCGGGAAGTAAACACATAAGATTGTTTCTCATATCTTGCGAATTGATCCATGTAGTAATGATGACTCAAGAATTTCAATGAACAAGATTTTGATCATTGATATTTACAAATGAAATTTATCAGGAAGGTTCAGCTCTTCTTCTTTCTAACCTTATTTCTTCTTTCAAGAAAATGGAGGATAACAGAATATTTAAAGATAGAGGTCGGGCCAAAAGGCTACCTATGTATCTCATGGAGGAGAAATGAGGCCCTACATAGTTCAAACATATAATGGCTTCTTCTGAGTCCATAATCAACCTTCTTGAAATGGTAGCAAGCTTTTTAGGAAGTTTTAAGAATGATTGTAGACTTTTCTGAGAGGCTTAAGAGACCTGGAGTATGTTTTGTCGAACTTTTATACAGTGGGTATTTTTTGACTTAGGGTGTTCTTTGAAAAATGGGATTGGATCAATTTGCCTTTGATGCAAATCAACATAACATGTATAAGCACATAAGGTAGTTATATCACACGAGCATATTGTAATAAACATCCATCCTAATTGGGTGACCCTTTTGAGCCAAGGGTTGGCCTATCGTATTTGAAGGAAGTATATGTTTTTTAAAATCAATCCATTATCCCCAAAAAACCTCCATAGGTACACATGAAAGGCATAAATTCTTACAAAAGTTGCACAAAAGGGATACAATCTTTAGGGAAAGAGAAAATAACATGAGAAAAAGAACAATGTCTTACGCAGGGGATAGTAGCTCCTAGATATTCCTTCATCGTCCTTCGCCCTCTTAACTTTGTCCACTTCTTGTCATATTCGATATATGTTGATGATCAAGTGATTCCTGTATAACTATGCTCTATACTCATAGGACATTATTCTGAGAAATCATGCAATCGCCTAAATCGATCAATCATCAACCTCTTGCTTGACTTATTTTAATTCTTCCAACAATTGGTATATGATTGAAGTGTCCATATACGAAAGCAAACAAATTAAGTCTTCCCTCTACCCCAAAGGATAATGGATTTAATTAAATAGCATATATTTCTACAACACATAAATATGATTCATCTTTAATTGACTCGTGGCCAATAAACGTAGGGCAGGTATTCTAATGGGCCCAATTCCCCCTCAGGCATTGGATCGTCATAGGCTCATACCTAAAAGAGAGTTTTGGTTTAGCTCTATCCTTGGTGTCTAGAGTTGGGTTAGACACAGGTTCCCAAGCGGGTTTGGAAATACGAACAGCCTCCGACCGCCTAATGTACCGATAAACAATTGTATTCCTAACACATAATTTGGAGTTGATCACTAAGGGTCGAGACATTCACAAAACCCCAAAATAGTTTAATAATCATTATGCGAGATTATTCCATAAAATGCAACAGTTAAATTTCACAGAATTTAAACATATAAGCACATAAACAGTTTAATAATTAGTCAAAGAAGCTATTTCAAATATTTGGTTAGAATCTAGTTAAACTCCCCAGCAGAATCGCCATTTCTATTTTATCCCTTTTTAACTCGAATGGTTGAAAAACATTGATTTCGATTTTTTAGACTATTTCAAAACTTAAATAATTTCAAAACAATCTAACAAATTATAGAGTCGCCACTTAATTTATTTGAAAAGAAATTAAGAAAACTTTTTTAAAATAAAATCCTAAGTCTCAAAACAGAAAAAACTTAGCTCTTTACAAAAATTTTGGGTAAGAGATTCTTATTAACATTTCAGGAAGGTTTTAAGGCACCTAAAATGTCCGCTAACTTGCGGTTATCCGGACTATTTGAAAACCACTTTGACTAACTTTGAAAAAAGAGAAGTTGGTTTTTGAAAAGAAAGTAATTTAGGACGAAACTTGTATAAAATTAATTTTTAATGACTTAGTAGGGAATTTAACCAAGTCTAAGAAAACAAATAGCAAATAAGCACATATAGAGGAAAGGGGAAAATTAGAAGACTTAGGCTTATAAGGCCAAATCCATCAACCCTGTCCTAATCTAAATATCGGGTTTTGACCCATACCCTATCCTAAACTATTTTTCGGGATTCATTGGTCCAGAATCGGCTTCACCTATACTAAAATACAACTTTGGCTTCGAGGCCCAAATTAATGAATAAATAGATAAATAAACAAATAAACCGATAAAGAATAATAAAATGATAAAAATCAAGACTTTTCAAGTCTCTAAGAGATCTCATCAATGGGTTTTGACCCATTTTCCTTCTTCTTCCATCTTCTTGTACCCGCACTCCATATAGTCGACTTTCGGTTTATACTTCAAACTTGACTTGCCATTACGAAATGCAAGAGGAAAAGAGTCCATTTGGACTCGATACGTTTTTTGCATGCAAAGAAAAGATAAGAAAATTAATATATGTTCAAGGCATAAAAGTGACACATTTCAAAGCAAAAGAAAATATCAAGAACCAATCTTTGGATGAAAATGATAAGCACACTTGCACACGTATAACAAGAATGAGAGTCAATAGATAAAATGCAAAGCAAAGACACCCACTTACATGCCTCATGATTTATGTTCATATTAAGAAAGAATAAAGGTAAAAGGAAGAAGACCAAATTCAATAAATTAATGTGGGAACAAACAACGCAAGCATGCAAAAGTAAAGGAATGAGGCAATAAGAAAAATAACCCTGACTTCTAAAGTTGAACAAACATAGACACTAATCAATATAACAAAATAAAATAAAGGCTAAATTTTCAAGAAATGGAATCTTTAAATTTCAATTAAGGCGACATTCATGAAGATTCAAATATCTAAATTACAACCAACATTGTAGGGGGAAAAGTGTAATGGCCTGTGCTTTATCTTTCTAAAACATCATTGATTCTCTTTTGATATTATGAATCAAAGAGAGACACGAATCAAATCTTTACACACACAAAAAGCACATATAACAATTCAAAGGGAGTAAGAAAATTAGAATAAAAGTTTAGTATTTCTATAAGTGAAATATCGTTCAACAATCATACTATGCTTGACTCGAAAATATCTAAATAATTCTATTTAGCCACAAAAGCCCAAACTTTCTCATTATTTTAACAAGTTAACATGCGAAAAAAAGGAATAAACATCTTGAATTAAAAAAATCTAGCACTTTATCTCTCATATGAGGATTTTGAAATTCATTAAAATAATTAGTAAGGAAATGACAAGTTCTTGACTTAACGAATTACTATTTTATTAAAGAAAAATAATCAATATTATTTATTCTTTTCAACATAAGGAAAATAACTTTACAAGCTAAAAATAAATATATCCGCCAACAATGAATTTAAATAAAGCATAAAAACTCCTTTTAAAAAATGATTGAAACTTTATCTATAATAATCAAAAAATAAAGTAAAAAGAATAAAAAATTAATAAAAAATCAATACTAACTATTCTTTTCAACATAAAGAAAACAACTTTACAAGCTAAAAACAAATATATCCACCAATAATGAATTTAAACAAAGCATAAGTACATCTTTTAAGCAATGATTAAAACTTTATCCATAATAATCAAAAAATAAAGTCAAAAAAGAGAAACAATCAATATTAAATATTCTTTTTAACATAAAGGAAACACTTTACATGATAAAAACAAACATATTAGCCAACAATGAATTTAAACAAAGCATAAGTACATCTTTTAAGCAAAGATTGAAACTTTATCGGTTTATCCATAATAATCAAAGAATAAAGTCAAAAAGGAGAAACAATCAATATTATCTATTCTTTTCAACATAAAGTAAACAACTTTACATGCTAAAATAAACATATCCACTAACAATTAATTTGAACAAAACATAAGTACATCTTTTAAGTAAAGATTGAAACTTTATCTATAATAATCAAAGAATAAAGTCAAAAAGGAGACACAATCAATATTAACTATTCTTTTCAACATAAAGGAAACAACTTACATGCTAAAAATCAACATAGCCACCAACAATGAATTTAAACAAAGCATAAGTACATATTTTAAGCAAAGATTAAAATTTATCTATAATAATCAAAGAATAAAGTCAAAAAGGCAGTACAAGTATTGCTAGTTCATTTTTATACCATGAATATGAAAATAACCATAGTATCGATACCACAATGTCCTATGGCCTTCAAGACCGTCAACAACAAACAATCCCAGCAAATAAAATTTTAACTAGAACTACAAAGAAGAAAATAATAATAATAAAATTAAAAAAAAAAAAAGAAAGGTGTGTTTACTTTTTTTGGGGCAGCAAAATGGGACTACAAGCTTTCTTCGGATTCTTGATCACCACCAGAAAGCGTTCAACTCGAAAACTTCGATTAGCCCACGAATTTCATGGAAAAGAAATTTTTTTTACTAAAATAAAAACTTTTCTTTGCTCAAAGTTTTTTTTTTCCCAACCATGAGATTTGGTCTTTCTACCAAAATAGAGATAACATTTATAGAAAATGATGAGGATTCAATTCTATTAATCCACCAATGTGGGAGAAAGTATTTAGGGGTGTTTTGAAATTTTAAAATTGAAAAATAAGGTGAGTTGGAAGCATGGTGGGGGGAAATTGTACATTGTAGTATAATTTTTAAATTTCAAATTTGAGAAAAAGGACAAGGTTGAGAGGGGAATTGTATAATGTGGTACAATTTTTAAATTTCAAAATTGAAAAAAGGACAAAGTTGAGGGTGAAATTGTACAATGTAATATAATTTTTGAATTTCAAAATTGAAGAAAGGACAAAGTTAAGGTGGAATTGTACTATCTAGTAGAAATTTGAAATTTGGGATTTGAATTTGATTTTGGTGGAAATTGGGTAGAAATTATAAGAGTTTTTGGGAATTTAAGGTTATTTCAAATATAACCCAAATTGAGATTTAAAACTTAGCCAAATTTATTTAATTTTGACCAAATTCAAATTCAATACGAATTAATACTTCCTTTAATCTTGAACTTCTTGATTTAATAAAATCAAATAATATTTCTCCAAATAAATTGATTTTGAGAACAAATTTTATTTAGATCAAGACTATCCGTTTAGATTAATTTTCAAGCTTAATTAGTAAAAGTTCAATTTTGATAAAAAAAAATATTCATTTTAGTAACAAAATGTATATAATTTCGCATATGCAAATATGAAAACATATAATCATCAATTAAATGATAAAATCAACCCAAATAAATATTTTAGAGCGTATTTATCCGGATGAAATAAATATTTTAATTTTCATAAAGATTAAAGAAACTCAGGGTTAAATTTAGTCGTGGAGGGCAAAAATTAGGTGTCAACAATACCTACGGAGGCAAGCCTCCCAACGCAGGAACCATGGGGGGTTAATCAACCATATACAATCCACATATCTCATATCTCCTTTCTAGAACATCCCTCGAAAAGGGTTTTATAAGGTGTTACAATATCTCCTTCCCGGCACGTCCCTCGAGAAGGGTTTTTAAAAAAAGGTGTTGCCAGTATTATTTAGGTGTTGCCACGGTGGTCTCAATCTTTCATGAATGAGTATGATCTGAGGATATAATGCTCACAATCAATCACAGTGAGCATTTTCACAACCAACCACATAATATATTTTCATAACCAACCACAATGATACATTTCCACAACCACGTGAGCCAATATCCACTTATTATTTCCGTTTCATCCATGAATTTACATATGTCTCATATGCTAGTACAGTATGAATATAGTCACAATATACCAATGGTACCATATTAAGCATTTTAACAACACAATACAATTATTCACCTATATTCAAGGCTATCAATATCACATAGGACCCCACACGGTCACACATATGACATAATATCTCATTTTCGACAATTATAACACATATAGGCCCCCACAGGGTCACAACACATAGATAGCTACTTTTTTAATGATTAGTTCTCACCTTTTACATGCATTTTATACCATAATTTACTACCCAACCTAGTTTGAAAGAGTAAAGTCATAACCTACCTCAAAAGTCAAAATCAGTCGGCTACACTTAGAATTCATGACCTTACTTTTCACGAATGATTTCGATCTCCTCTAAAACATCAAATATGTAATCTACACATTAAAACTAAACCAACGACACCCAAATTGACTACCTTTTATTTGAGATAAAAATGGATCCCCGGAACAGGTTTTTTGAAAAAGTGCAAAATCGTAAATTTAATTCAAAAATGCATTTTTCACTTTTTTTAGGAACCTACAACTAAAAACTCAAGTCAAATCGAGTCAAAAACGAGATTCAAATCAAAGAAAAATCATTTTTGAGCTTTATCGGGTAAAATCTATAAAGTTCGGGTTAAAATCAAGAATCAGAGTTGTTTTAAAGGTTAAATTGATGAAATTTTAGTAATTATAAGATTAAAATAATATTCAAATGAAAATGAGTGAAATTTGAGTTTAAAATCAAGCCCTAAGATTTTTTGGATTTTGAGAAATTAATCAAGAAATTACTAAGAAAATGGTTGAATTCTTACCTTAGATCAGTAATAGAATCAAGAAATAGATGTTAATCTAGCTTCCCAAGCTCCCATAAGCTTCACTTTTAAGCTCCCACACAGTTTTAGGGTTTAACTCTCAAAAGGCAAGGTAAAAGAATGGATAAAATGGGCCAAAAAGGAGTTTAAAAAGTTGATTTTTATAGCAGATTTGCACTAGATTTTCCTTTTAAAGTCCCACCCGAACTTTGACGGGGTGTGCGTGATTCGTTCGAAGTCCGATATATACAAACGAACTGTGTAACCACACTAAGTTTGACGTTCTGAACGCGTTGACGAAACCATATTTTCAGAAAAATATTGTTTTCACAAAGTTGACCCCAAAAATTCGAAATCACAATTTTTCAAACTAAGGGTCGAAATGAGATTTAAAAGCCGTAAATCACAGCAATCATGTTACAACTCTAAAATTGACATTTTAAATCTGCTGGCGAAGTCATATTTTTCATCTGAGATTATTTCAACCGAATTAGGATCCCACACCCATATTTTCAATTTTTCAACTTTTCAATCAATAGGTCGAAATGAGCCCGGGTGCACCGGACCTAACCAAAGTTCTACCTAGCCTAAAATCGATATTCCAGAGCTATTGGTGCATTCCGTTCAACCATCCTTCGTACGGATCAAATGATATCCACATAAGTGCAAAATAAAACACTCGAAGTCATTTAAACCCACAATATTGCATAAATGATACCAAAATGCATCGGGAACCATGCCAATCACCCCACGCCCCAGAAATACCATAATGCAACTACGGAGAGCGCTAAAATAATCAAATCACACAGAAATACATAATTCACATATTTTATCAAAAAGCCAGTCGTTACATCATCCACCACTAAAAATTTAGTTCGTCCTCGAACTAAGGCAAAGAAATACCTGAATCAACAAAGAGTTGGAGATAAGAACTACACATATTAGACTCAACCTCCCAAATATCCTCATCTATAGGTCGATATCACCACTGAACCTTAACCACATGGATGACTCTGGAGACAACCGCCTAACATCCATGGCCAAATGGAGACTAGCTCCTCAACAAAAGACAACCGCTCATCTAACTGAACTGCTCCCAATAAATAGCAAGAGACTCATCCGGAATATAGCGGCGAAGCATAAAAACATAAAAAACTGGATGAACAACTAATAGATAAGGGGACAAAGCCAACTCATAAGCCACATCACCAACAGTCCGAAGAATCTCAAATAGACCAATACATCTGGGGCTAAGCTTGACCTTCGTACCAAACCTCATTACACCCTTCATGGGTGAAACCTGAAGGATGACGGAATCACCGACACTAGATCTCAAGGCACGAAGTCTACAATCGTCACAATACTTTTGCCTACTCTGAGCATCTCTAAGTCTATCCTAAATTACCTGGACTCTATCCAAAGACTCACAAAGAAAGTTCGCACCTCGAGGTCTTTCCTCTGAAACATCAAACCAATTCACTGAGGAGCGACAAAACCTATTATACAACACCTCAAAAGGAGCTATATCAATACTGAAATAGTAGGCAAACTTTGCTAAAGCCAAATGTTGCTCCCACTGGCCACCAAAATCCATCACATACGCACAGAGTATATCCTCTAAAACCTGAAGAGTTCGCTTTGACTGGCCATAAGTCTAGAGTGAAATATTGTGCTAAGATCAACCTGAGTACCCAACTCATCCTGAAAAACCCCCCAAAAGTAAGATGTGAACATAGAACCTCAATCTAAAATAATGGACATCGACACACCATGCAGACGCACAATCTCACGAATGTATATATGGGCCATCCTTTCAACACTGAATAAGACCTGAACCAGAATAAAATAAGCTGACTTGATCAATCGATCCACGATGACCCAAACACTATAATAACCATGAGATGTATTAGAAAAACCAGTCACAAAGACCATAGTGATCCATTCCCACTTTCACTTGGGAATGGGCAACCTCTAAAGCAATCTATCAAGTCTTATATGCTCGGATTTCACCTGCAGGCAACAAAGGCAACGAGCTATGAAGTTCGCCATATCCTGTCTCATACCACCCCACTAATAGTGCTACCTCAAATCACGATACATTTTAGTCACTCCAGAATAAATGGAATATTTAGAACAATGGGCCTTCTCCAAGATCAACTAAATCCAATCACCCACTCTCGGCAAACAAACTCAGCCCAAAATCTTCAAAACTCCATCTGGATCAAGTAAGGCTTTCTTAGCCTCCTCACTCAATACTTTATCTCGAATCAATCTCAATCCAACATCGTGAAACTGATAAGATCAAATCTGCTCCATCAAAGAAGATCTAGCCTCCACAAATAACGCCTAGGTGTTAAAATATCAAGCCTAACCATCTGATTAGCTAAAGATTGAACTTCTAAGGACAAAGGTCTTTCTTGGGTCAAAATATGTGCCAAGCTACCCATGCTAGTCGACTTTCGACTCAAGATATCTATAACCATATTAGCCTTGCTCGGATGTTAGAGAATAGTTAAGTCATAATCCTTAAGCAACTCAAGCCAATGACACTACCTCATATTAAGATATTACTGGTTGAAGAAGTACTGAAGGCTATGAGGATCTGAGAAGATTCCATAATAGACTCCATACAAGTAGTGCCTTCACAACTTCAAGGCAAACACGACTGCGCACAACTCGAAATCATGGGTAGATTCCTCTCATGAGGCTTCAACTGGCGATACACATAAGAAATCACCATACCCTCCTGCATCAACACAATACCTAACCCAACACCTAAAGCATTACACAAGATGGTATAACCCGCGCAATCCCTAGGCAAAGTCATGATAGGAGCTGAAGTCAACAAATCCTTGAGCTTTTGAAATCTTATCTCACAAATATTGGACCACTGAAAAGAAATCTTCTTCTAAGTCAACTTAGTCAAAGGAGATACAATAAAAGAGAAACCCTCAACAAAACACGGATAATAACTTACTAAGTCAACAAAACTCTGAATCTCGATGGGCAAAATAGGTTTAGCCCAATCACAAACCACTGGAAACTTGGTTAGATCAACCATAATACCTTTCTTAGTCACCATATGACCCAAAAAATAGACTCCAACCAAAACTCACACTCAGAGAACTTGGCATACAACTTCTCATCCCTCAATCTCTAAAGCACAATTCGCAAATGCTCCTCATGCTCAACCTCACTCTTGGAATACACAAAGATATTATCTATAAATACAATAATAAAAGAGTTAAGATACGATCGAAACACTCGGTGCATCAACTCCATGAATGCGACAAGGGCATTAGTTAACCCAAAGGACATGACTAATAGTCATATAGAGTTTGAAAAGTTGTCTTAGAATATTCGAAGCTCTAATCCTTAACTGGTGATAATCGGACCTTAAATCAATCTTTGAAAACATCGTAACACTCTGAAGCTGATCAAATAAATCATTAATACGAGGAAGGGAATACTTATTCTTAACTGTCACCTTATTAAACTACCGATAATCAATAAACATCCGCATAAACTCATTCATTTTCTTCATAAACAAGACAGGTGCACCTAAGGTGAAACACTAGGTTGGATATATCCCTTTATCCAACAACCCCTGCAACTGATCCTTCAGTTTCTTCAGCTCTATTGGGGACATCCTATAAGAAGGAATAGAAATGGGCTTGGGGTCTCGCTCTACATTAATAGCAAAATAAATATCTCGATCCAAAGGCATACCAGGCAATTCCACCGGGAATACATCCATAAACTCACGAAAAACACACACAAAATCCAAGAAAAGAGGTAAAATAATACTAGTATCATGGATATGATCCAAGTAAGATAAACATCCCCTTTCAACTAATTTAGGAGCCTGAACTTAAGATATAATCCTCTTAGGACCCGAATGAAGTGTACCCTTCCAAGTATCCTTGGCACACACGACAAGGCTAAAGTCACAGTCTTAGCAAAATAATCTAAGACAGTATGATAATGAGCCAACCAATCCATACACAAAATGACATCAAAACGGACCATATCTAACACAAGTAAGTCTACCAAAGTCTCACTCCCGACAAAAGTCACAACACAAGATCGGTGCACTCGATCCACCATTAAAGAATCACTTACTGGGGTAGATACACGAATAGGCATGGCAAGAGGCTCACTAACAAAATCAAAACCCAAATCAAAATACGTGGCACATAGCAAAAAGTAAATCCTGGATCAAATAATACATATGCAGGTCTGAAACAAACAGGGATGATACCTGTAATCACAATATCAGAAGCCTCTGCCTCAGGTCTAGCTGGCATATCATAACACAAACCACGACCATCAGCTACCTGGGTGGTCCTACGACCACCAACTGCCTAAGTGGCCCCACGACCACCCCCACGAGCTCCACTACCTCTGCTCCTCACACCTCTAGTAGCACCCCTACCCCTTATAGCTAGAATAGGAATAGACTGAATCACCCGATGAAGACAGTCCCTAGACACATGGCTAATCTCATCGCACTCATAGCAACCCCTATGACCAGTATCAATAGGAGAAGTTATAACTAGGCTCGAACGACCACCCTGAACTGCTGAACTAGAAGATCCACCACTTGAAATCTGTAAAGCATCCTGCACTAGCCTATCTTGATACCCATGAGAATATCTGAAATCTCTACCACAAGAAACCTAATCTCTAAACTCACCAAAATGGCACACCTTCTTGGAGCCTCTTTGTCATACCCGAAGAATGCCTTCTTTCATTTTTGCATGATCTATAATGCTTTGAAAAGATGCTCCAAATACAACCATCTGAGATGTAGCCAACTGAAGAGAGACATCCAAACCCTTCACAAACTTCCAAATCTGCTCAGAGTCGGTGGAAATGCTATCATAGAAATATCTAGACAGAGCATGAAAGTGTGCCTCATACTCAATAACTGTTCATAGAAATATCTGGACAGAGCATGAAAGTGTGCCTCATACTCAATAACTATCATGGAGCCCTGCTCCAAATGATCAAATTTGTCCCGCTTACAATCTCTTAAACTGAAAGACATAAATCTCTCTAAGAAAGCCTCGACGAACTGATCCCAAGTCATCTCATGAGAATCACGAGGTGTACAACTACCAAGAGACCTCCACCAATATCTCGCTGCATCTCTCAACTGATAAAATATAGTATAATCCACCATCTACACAAAAAGAGTAAAACATAACTAAGAAAAAGGGTATGAAAGAACTTCGCACGATAAAAAATAAAATGAAGGAAATTTTCTAAAGACGTCTTATATTCTCTCGAAGATAAATACAAACGTCTACGTACCGATCCGCGAGACTCTATTAGACGTCCCATTCTCACACCATTGAGACCAATGAAACCTGGCTTCTTTGATACCAATTTGTCATGACCAAAAAATGAGGGTCATGATGACACTTATGGCGGTGTACCTTGATAAGTAAGTCTATCACCCAAACTGATACAAAAAATAAAAAGGATAAAAATACCCCAAGGTAAGGCTGCTAGAACGAAACTAAACCATACAAATAAGCATATCAATGCGGCATAAACTTATCCAAAATACTAATCATACCCAAAAACAGGTGTCCATAGTGTAAGAACTACTAATACAACCAGGAGTCAAGTACATCAGAAAAATAACGACAAAGAAACAATATTTGTCTTCAAATACGGATAAATACATAACTAATATAGAAATTAGAGGTGAACTTCGAACATATGAATGTCCAATCGCTACCTTAGAAGCTCCAACAATCGCCCGAATCAAGAAAGCAGAGGCCCACTCGAGCTAGGACCTGCATCGAAAGGGCGCAATAAGCATGAGTACAGTCCACTTGTACTCAGTAGGTATCATAGGCCTACCGAAAAAGGAGTAAATAAAGCATAAAAAATATAAACTAAGGGTATGCCACCTGCAATCAGAAAATGTCCCATAACAGTACCCTACATCGCTTGCACTAACAATTATAATATATCACGTATATTAGAACATGACGCAAAGATAGAACACAAGTATGCATTATATCACATATAAGTAGAACAAATGGGAACATGCATATACAAGATAATCAAATACAAGTAAAAGAAGATAAGACAATTACATAGATAGCAACTCAATATGGAAATACAACACAATATAAACACAATAAAGTAAGTGAAATGTATATGATGATGAGGATTATGATTATGATGCACGAGATCGTCGCACGACCTACGAAATCATCACACAATCCTCATATACACCTACGGAGGCAAGCCTCTCAACACAGGACCCATGGGGGTTCGTTAACCCATATACAATTCATATATCTCATATCTCATTTATCGACACATCTCTTGAAAAGGGTTTTATAGCGTGTTACAATATCTCTTTCACGGCACCTCCCTTGGGAAGGTATTTTAAAAAAAAATATTGCCAGTGTTACTCAGGTGTTGCCACGGTGGTACCAATACTTCGTGAATGAGTATCATATGAGGATGTAATGCTC
The DNA here is from genome assembly GCF_002878395.1 of Capsicum annuum. Taxonomy (NCBI): domain Eukaryota; kingdom Viridiplantae; phylum Streptophyta; class Magnoliopsida; order Solanales; family Solanaceae; genus Capsicum; species Capsicum annuum. The sequence continues at coordinate 31,191,942 of NC_061117.1, read as the reverse complement.
ACAATCAATCACAATAAGTATTTTCACAACCAACCACATAATATATTTTCACAACCAACCACAATGATACATTTCCACAATCGCGAGAGCCAATATCCACTAATTATTTCTGTTTCATCCATGAATTTCCACATGAGTCTCATGCCAATAAAGTATGAATATAATTATAATACAACAACGGTACGGTATTATTCACATGTATTCAAGGTTATCAATATCATATAAGACCCCACACGGTCACACCTATCACATAATATCCCAATTTTGATAATTACATCACATATAGTCACCCACACGGGCACAACACATAGATAGCTATTTTTTTTATGATTAGTTCTCACCCTTAACACGCATTTTATATCATCATTTACTACCCAACCCAGTCTAAAAGAGTTAAGTCATAATTTATCTCAAAAGCCAAAATCGGTGTCATTCAGTACAAAGTAAGAGACTGAAAAACAAAGTAAAAATTTGAAAAACAAAATACTTCTTTCACCAACTCATCATCATCATTGTACGTACTCGGAACATCTTTAACTTTTCTTTTATGCTCAATACCTCTAACTTCTTCCGAAGGCGATGCATCTTCTTCTTCAGATTGAGAAATTCCTAAGTCAAACGTTGGAACCGTATGTACATCAGGGTCACTACGTTATATACTTCTAGTAACCCTTCATAAAAGTATTATCCACCATTGCTAAATCAAAATAAAAGATCTGCAAAAAAAAAAAACTAACTATTCAAATTATAAATTAATCAAATACACACATAAGTAGGTTAAAACTAACCTAAAATATGAATATCAATTGATAAATTATGAGGATTTATTGATTGTTATCGTGAGAGAGATGTGGATTAAAGAAGAAACCGCTTCTAAAATTGAGTATTTAGGGATAAAGAGAGAGTGATTTGGGGTAAAAGGAGAGTTTGAGTAAAGTGAAAAAAGTGTCGTTGCTTTATTGGTTTAAAAACAAACGTGTGTCAGGATCTGTAAATAATTTAAAAATTATTCCCACTTCTAGATAAAAAATATAATTATGGCAAATTAGGCTTTGAGTGGTAATAAAAGTCCGATAGTAGCTAATTTGGGTAATTTCTTCTTTAAAAAAATAATATTTAATTAAATAAGTAAAATAGACATTTATGACATGCCTGCTTCAGCTGTTTCAACTATAACTTTACTAAATATCACGCTATTTAATTATTATAAGTCATTTAAGTATTAAAAAGTTAATAATATTTAATAAAAAGGTAAAATAGATATAAAAATGATAAATTGACTCTTGATTTTAAATTAACTTGACGTCTTATATGAGGTCCACTTAAATTTTTTTCACAAGTATTTTTATAGTAATTATGTTATCTCACTTCTAATTAATTGTTGTAAGTCATTTAAGACATTTATGTTTCCCTGTTTCAATCATAATTTTACTATATCACTCTTAATTAATTATTACGCCATCTAAGCATTGTACCACTTAAATTGGAATAGAAAAATTATTATAAATCATAATAATTAAAATTTAAATTATTTAAAGGATATAACTGGCTATCGACGACACAACTTTATACAAGGAGAGTAACATATATTATTCAAAAATTACATAAAAAGTATTATAAATTACAATAGTTAACAACTTAAAATATCTAAAAATAATTTAATCTTTTATATATTTCAAAAAAAAAATACATAAAAAATATTATAAATCACAATAATTAATAAATTAAAAATTTTAAAGACATAAAATATTTTGTTGACTTTCAAGATTATATTGGTGTCACTTAAATTGGAATAGAAGAAAAGTATTATAAATCACAATAATTAAAAACTTAAATTACTTTAAAATTATAATTGACTATCAATGCTATAAGAGTTTGGACAAAAAAAGTAACGTATATTATTTGAAAACTACATAAAAAAAATACTATAAATTAAAATAGTTAACAGCTTAAATTATCTAAATACATATTAAAAGTATGATTAATTATCTAAATTCTATTTGTGTCACATAAACTGAGACAAAAAAATAACATATATTGAACCCGTGCTAGATCTCGGATGAATTTTAGAATGCATATGCAATCCTTTTCTTATAAAGTTTTGTTTAAATATATCAAAATTGAAAAGGCAAGTTCTAATACAATATACCAAACAATGTACAAGGATAGTAACATATATTATTCAAAAATTACATAAAAAGTATTATAAATTACAATAGTTAAAAAATGACAGCCCGGTGCACTAAAGCTACCGCTATGCGCGGTATTCAGGGAAGGACCCCACCACAAGGGTGTATCGTACGCAGCCTTACCTTGCATTTCTGCCAGAGGCTGTTTTCAAGGCTTGAACCCGTGACCTCCTAGTCACATGGCAGCAACTTTACCAGTTACTTCAATGCTCCCCTTCGAAATAATTTAATATGTTATATATTTCAAAAAAATATCTAAAAAAAAATTAATAACTTAAAATATCTAAAAATAATTTAATATGTTATATATTTCAAAAATATACATAAAAAAATACTATGAATCACAATATATAACAACTTAAAAATTTAATAGATATAAAATATTTGGTTAACTTTCGAAATTATATTAGCATCACTTAAATTGGAATAGAAGAAAAGTATTATAAATCACAATAATTAAAAACATAAATTATTTTTAAAATATAATTGACTATCAATCCCATAAAAGTTTGGACAAGAAAAGTAACGTATGTTATTTGAAAATTACATAAAAATATTATAAATTACAATAGTTAATACTTAAATTATCTAAATACATATTAAAATATGATTGATTATCTAAATTTTATTTGTTTCACATAAATTGAGACAAAAAAATAACATATATTGAACTCGTGCTAGATCACGGATGAATCTTAGAGTGTATATGCAATTTGTTTTTTTTTAGTTTTATTTAAATATATCAAGGTTGAAAAAAAAATTCTAATACAACATGCTAAACAGTGTATAAGAAATAATGTTAGCAAAAATAATATCAATATTACTAATACAAGCATTATTAATGCAAACATTACTAATACATTTTATTTAAAATTATTTTTATACACTCTAACAAATGACTCCTACGTTTCAGTGGAAGGACCATATACAAAAGTAAATCTCGATAAAACATTTACAGAACTATGTTTTATCGCATTCTTAAAGTCAAATAACTTAAATTAATATGACAAATGGTAACTTATAGTTTTTTATATAATTTTTTTAAACACTTAAAATTTAAATTTAAAATATCAATTTAATTTAACTTCAAAAAACAAGTTGATAAATAAAAAAGAAGGAGAAACAAAAGCAAAAGATGTTTATGTCGACTTAGTAGGGGAATATAATGCGATTTTGGGGTTATTAATTGCAACCCACATGTGATGTAATATGCAATGACTAAATAACTCTTTATCTTTTTCAACAATCATTCTCTATTTTATACAACAGGTATCAAGTCATGTGTATCAATTTTAATCTCATATTTTATACTTAATGTAGCAAATCTCAGTCACATGATTAAAGATCTAGACTTCAAAATACATCAAATTTTGATATTTATATGAATAAAAAGTTATACATAATTATCTGCTAAGATAATTTGGCTGCTTGAAAAATACTATCAAGTAGTTAATATTTTTATGTATTCATGTTTTATAATTCATAATTCAAATTGACATCAATCTAACTTATCGTACATAATCAAAATATCTTAATGTTGGGCCCGTGCTGACACGAGTCATGCTCCTCTAATATAATATAGGAGAATGTACTATAATACCAATGATCCTTTTTTATTTTTATTTTAAAAAAAAAAGGAAAAAAGAAAAGAAAAATAAATGTCCAAACTTGCCCTTATAGTATCTCAAATTGCTTAATTTTTCTCCCTATTATATTTTTGGACAAACACATATACGATCCCTTAATCTTGTTTAAAAATTATATTTAAAGAATACAATACCATATCCAATTATGTTCCTATCAAAATTATACATAACAATATGCCACAAAATAATAATTTCGCATTAGAAATATATTTTTGAAAGGCCCGAAGGCTATCTTACTAATAGAATAAAACATCAGGTTAGAGTCCCGATGCTCTATGATGATAAGATATTGGGTTCAAATCCCATCGATATATGCCTAAGATGCCTTTATATGAATAAGATATTGAGTTTGAATCTCAATATACCATACTAATGATATTATGATGGCTAAGGCAAAATTATGGGTATTGGGTAAAAAGTCATGAAATTCGACCCATTGAATATGCTCCATTCCATGAAGTGAATGTAGTAGCAATATATGATAAGTCTGAAATATGAAAACTTACTTCATTCTTGAGGTGTATGTGGTAACAGTGCATAATATGTCTGAAAGAAGACAACTGATTGAATGCACGAATATACGCGTGGATGGACAATATGATAATGATCATCAAAAGTGATGATATTTTCACACGCATATTATGATCATAAGATATGCTAGAGAAAAATTTTCTACATCACATGTATGCCTCAATTTGATTTTGTAGTAACTATCATAATTTGATACGCTTAAGGCATGATTATATTCCATTCCTGGGGAATGAGAAACTTATTAATGTAAATGTGCACTTGAGTGTGATAGTATCACAACGCGCCTTCGAATGAAGCAGAATATCTGAGAAGAGTTATTTCGAAATCTACTTCTAAAGTAGTAAATATAAAATTTATTCATGTAATAGTAAATTTGAAATTTACTAAAGCAAAAGCATATATCATGGTAAACTTGAAGTTTATTAGATTAAAAGTTCATAAGTTGACATGAACAATTGCGACATCTCAAAGATGTGCATACTGAATATTGAACATATATTGAAGAATTGGAAAATTCTTCATTACTGCTAATATTGTTTGTTCTCATAATAAGTTAGTTGGACCAACTGATATTTGCATTGAATCCCTTAAATCTGAAATTATAAAAGGTGAATAAAGGCTCGTTCACCTATCATGTGATATGTTGAAAAGATGCATCAATAAGATGATCACATGTACATTGATGGTCAACCTACGTTTGACATTCATAAAGTTACTTGTCCAATATAAATTGAGCATAATTTTCAGATTGTGCAATCAAGAAAGTTATCTTGATGATGATGATTTAGTATTGAATGCCTTTGATAAATAGCTAAACCATCCCCAATGAGAATAAAACTTCATGTGTTGGTCTGAAATATGATATGTTGCATACAATAACACTTGTATGCATTAGACTAATAAATTACAATTAATTCTTCCCTCTCAATTGATTCAAGGTCGGGAACCAATTATTTCATCTAATAATTTTGATGTGCGGTACACAATTAATGAATATACCATAATGCACAAAGATAGATTCCTCAAAGAAGTAGAGGATGTATATTAGTTTTTCTAACATAAGGGGGAGATTATAAGCAGCTATAAAATATGTGAGGAATTATCATCAGACCCTCATACAAAAGATAATTCTAGTCAAATACCGAACGAATCTCATATTTAAGTTGCAAGTGTTCCTATTTTGTGTCCTTAAAGGACAAAGTCTACGCATTCATGAAGCATGGTAGAAAAATCGATTCTAAATGAAATAATTCTTGAAAAATAAGGAGCAAATAATCATAATAAAAAGAAAATTAACTCTTGAAGAGCTTACGACATAACACTTCATCAAACCTTATGAGAGGTTCATGTACCTAAAAATAATGAAGTGATGAGATCTCAAAATGTTATGTCGCAGTGTGAACCAATACTAAATGATATATCATCAATATATTTGACACAATATTGGCACAATGTTGTAAAAGATTACGAGGATCTTAATTCTATGCTAATTTAAGCATGCTGACGTAGAAACATTTATCAAGTGACATGAAAGGATGCATCTTCGTAAGTATTATACTTATTTGATTTGCAGTCCAGATATTTGAAGATGTCACTCATGAAATGTTGAATAATGTCACTTGACAAAACTTATGTGAAAAACTTTTTAAGATTCAAAATGCTTGAAGCAAATAAAAGTTTCTGGGAAACTTATTTACAATCTTTATATTGTATAAGCTTATTGCTTGAACATCATTGGAACTCTTGGAGAGTTTTCAAAGCAATAAATTATTTGCTAAAATTTAAAATATATCGAATTGGATTGATTATAAAGTACCATATCTTAGTGTAATTAATGCACTCATGTACCTTGCAAATACTACAAGGCTTATAACCTTTTCAGTCAATTTGTTAGTAAGATATATTTCTGCTCCTACTATGAGACATCGAAATGAGATAAAAAAACATGAGCTTATTTTATTCTAAAAATTGCAGTCCCAATTTTATTGATCGTGCTGATGTTGGGTACTTATTTGACCCGCATAAAACTCGATCTCAAATAAACTATGTGTTTATATATGGTGGTACTGTCATATCTTAGAGATATACAAAGCAGTCTATCGTAGCCACTTTATCGAATCAAGCAAGCCGAGAATGTGTAGGTTGAGGTCCAAAATACATCTCATTCGACAAAAACATGGTATGAAATATGACAATCTACCCACAATTTTATACAGAGATAATTCAGCATACATAGCACATCTTAAGAGAGGATTCATAAATGGATATCGAACGAAGCACATTTTTTGCCAAAGCTTTTCTACATACACGAACTACAAAAGAATGATGATATTAACGTGCAACAGATTCGTTCAACTGACAATGTGATTGATTTATTCACCAAATCTTCTCTAATTACAACTTTCAAGAAGTTGTTGCAGAAGATCGAGATGCAAAAGTCAAGGATGTTTTCATTAAGAGGAGTTAATACGCGCTGTTCACTTTTTTCCTTACGAAATTTTGTCCCACTGAATTTTCTTTGTAAGGTTTTTAATGAGGCAGTCGAAATGCGTATTATTAGAGATGTGTATTCTTTTTCCTTCACTAGATTTTTTTCCTACTGGATTTGTTTTAGTAAGGTTTTTAACGAAGCACATTATCTACCAATTAGATATTCAAGGGGGAGTGTAATAAATGTATTTACATTATAGTGAATTTCTATCAAGATTTACTTTGATATCTATTAGAATTTAAAACATCCGTCTTTTACTCTGACTAGGAGTAAATTTTTCCTATAAATAAAGGAGTTTTGTTCATTGTATTGGCAATCTTATGATCTCTCATCCCTCAAAAGAAGAAATAAGAATCACTTTCTCTATTCTTTCTATTCTTCTTCTTTATTATTTCTTGTTTTATAACAGAAATCAGGTAATCGACAAATAATCCATCAAAAAGTTTCCCTTACCACAAGGATAATATAGATCAAAATGGTAATGGTGGGCAAAATTACTCAATATTGATCCTTTTTCCTTGTTTCAACTTGACAACCTTTTTTGTTCAAAAGAATCCCTTACATAAATATTAAGATAATATAATAACAATAATATATTCAATATAGTTAATGGAGTGTGAAAAGAATGAAGTGTATGTAAACTTTATTTCAATGTTTACAAGGTTGAACGAATTTTTTCGATAAATTCTAGATTCATGAAAAATAAAATAATATAAAAGACACCTTTTTTTTTAATCCGTATTTTAAAAGATAGTTCTGAGGCTCGCCCCAGAGCAAGGCGTTAGCAAAACACCTCGAGGCATAGGAATGAGGCTTAGTTCTGTGATTACGCCTTAAGTGTCCAACTGTACGCCCTTTACGGCCAACACTTGGGGCTCACCTAACAAATCTTAGACAAATTATGGTCGAATTCTTAATTAAAATTGTTGACCCTTATAATTTTAACAAATAAGTGACGCTTAATAAAAAAAATTTCATATAAATAAATAAGAAAATTGAGAATAACCCAAATAAAATTTCATTGTATTGCATATTTACTATTTGAAAGCACTGTAGGGGTGAATATCATTTAATATCTTTTTTAGAAAATACTTGATTAATCGAATTTTACATCTTCACTTATTATTGGTCTTCGAATAATTGTCACGCATCTCAAAATTAACATATTTTATCATTTGTCATGCGTCTCAAAATAATCGCTATTTGAAATGATAACTATCATGAAATATTGAATTCTTGTTCTAATCTAGGTAGTCATTCACTTTGAATTGAATAGTAAGTAAATTATTGTGCTTTATTATTTCAAAATTACCGCGAGGGTACTAATAAAATTTATTATTTATTTTCTTTTAGGAATGTAAATTGAATAGTACGATAGTAATATATTTAACAAAAATATAATTCTTTTATTATTTAAAAGTTCAGGATTTGCATATCATAATAGCTATTATAGCATTTCTTTATTTATGCTTGTAAAACTTTTTGGTTGAAGTGTAAAGTTGGTAAACACCAAGGGGAAAAACCTCCCAGAAATATCATGACTGAAGAAGGAACCCAACCAATTAGTCAGCAAGTTAACAATCTTATACCTCTAAAACCCCCAGATAAAATGAACATCTGCAACAATCCTGAATCCTTCAAATCTAAACTATTAGCTACAGACCAAGTTAATACCATGCATATGGAAGAAGAGTATTTGGGATCGGACTATTCAAATGATACCAACGATATTGAGGTTTTAGCTAATGGGATGAAAAGTATCTCCTTATCCAAGGAAGAAACAGCTCCCCTTGGAAACATTCCCTTATCATTAAACTTTTGGGTAAGAAAGTAACATAGCAATATCTCCGGGATAAGCTTATCTCACTCTAGCAACTGGCCGAATCTTTCCCTCTACTGACTTGGGATTAGATTTCTACACTATTAAATTAACACAAGCTGAGAGTGTCTCCAAAATTCTTCAAAATGGGCCCTGGTTCATCAATGGTCAATATTTATCGATTAAACGTTGGGAATCAAATTTTATCCCAGAAAAGGAAAAGGTCACTTACTCTGTGGTTTGGGTTCGGCTCCCCCAGCTTCCTACGGAATTCTATGACTCCCAATTATTTAAAAAGATTGGTAATGCCATCAGAAAATTACTGAAAATTGATGCTTGCACAAGCTCCACTCTCAGGGGTCATTATGCCAGATTGTGTGTTCAAATTCCCATAGAGGAAAATTGGTAGCCATATTGTAACACATTCTTTATGAAGGAGAAGGCTTTTTATGTACCACACGTGGTCGATTTGGTCATAGTATAGATAAATGCCACTTTAATACCCCGCCTATACCATCGTCTCCTACCTCCCCAAGCACACTACCAGCATCGGCGGAACCCAAACTCCCCATCCAAGAATGAAAAATGGTAAAGTTTTCCCCAAAACGAAAATGGTCACAAAAATGGAGAAGAAACAGCTCAAGCAACTACTGTGCGCCATGTTTGTCCAGTTGATGAAGCACCGGCTACCAAGGTAAAAATGGTAAACGCAAGCACAAGTACGAATTCGCCGTCCTTTATGTTCTCTTCTGTTTCATCTCTGCATCCTCATACTTCTAATTCAATCTCCAAAAAAGATGATATAAAAGGCAAAAATAAAATTAGGACTTACAAAAAAATAATATTAGATCACCCAATAGGGATATTGCTAAGCCTTCGTCTCTCACATCCCTTAACTGTTTCAATCAATTTGCAGCATTAAATGTTACTTCTTCATCTTCTCAAAATATTTCCTTCCCCAAAAGATGTAATGATGTAATATCAGGGCCCATGGCTGCAAATAACCGAGCCCCAAAAAAAGAAATATCACTTTTTCTTGCCCTTGGTTACAAACTAGAGAACTTTTCACTGACGCATCCCACAGTGTCAATAACATATCTTTTTCTCACGAAAACCCTAATAATAATATCATAGATAACCCAAAAAAATTACCAACTTGTACTGACCAAAGGGCTAACTTGACAATTATTTTTCCAAATACCACTTAGCAAGAAAACCTTTTGTCCTCACTATCAGGATACATGGCATCCAGACAATGCATGCAAAACAACTCTCCACTTATTTCTTCTACTACTAGCCCTGTTATTTTATCAGATACCACTCCCTCTTGCTCACCACTTCACTCTTCCATTCAATCATTACTTCTCCCACTTCACTCCAATTCCCTTTACTTAATTACTTCAAACTACTTAACTAAAGATGAATAACCATTTTGTTGTTCCACTTCACCAGAAAGTTCGTCTTTTTCCTGTCCCTCGATTTTCCATGCTTCCTCAACATAGACATTCTACCAAGACCATGTCATGTCACCCGCCATCCACTTCTCTATGCAACAAAACCAGTCCATCCCCTCCATCAGCCACAAACATGGATCAAAAAAGCCCTTCAAGGACAAAGTTGCATTGTTCTCAATAGACATCAACGGAGTCAAAACATTGGTCATCCTATAAAATTAAAAATTTCTATCCCAACTTATCTCAGAGGGCGTGAAACAGGCCATCAAATACTTCATGAACCAAATATGGCTCACGAACATCATGGATCCAATAGCCCATCAGTCACTCCACAATTTCTCCACACAATGCAGATGTTATGGAATTTCCCCATCTACTAGTTCAGTTCCCAAACACGCAAAAAGCTGCTCTGACCCTATTTTTCACCCCTCGGTCAGTGATCAATGCGGTTCAACAGGGCCAATTTTTGGTACCCTTTACTCCGCCACTAGTCCCAGTCCAAGCACACGAGACCGAACATATGAAGAGAACCTCCTTCACGGAGATCTCCACCTTCAAAGAAGCAAGTCTCATTATATTTCCCGAGGACGAGGACAAGAAGTATGTCCACCTCTGTACAATCTCTCTATTGAAGATCTTCTTCGACCTGCGTTCAACCATCAACAGTGTCATAGCCAAGTCTGCAGTAGTGATGACACCAATACTTGGGTGCAGTCAATTTCCTCTTGGGGCCAGCTCCTTTTCCCACTCAAACTTTTTCACCCCCATGACGCAAACTACTAGTTTTGTTGTTGGGAATACAGGTGGAGTTAATAATGAGAATTTTAGGCAAAATTTTAGAGAATTACTTACCACACATAATTCTTGCCTGGTTGCGCTATTGGAAACTAAGTTGCATGATCATTTTGAGCCTTTTGTATGAATTTGGGTTCGATGATTACTGGGAAGTTCCTGCTCAAGGACAATCGGCGGCATTGTCCTACTTTGACATGCAAACTTTGAGAGTGTCACTAGATAAAGTCAATCTGAATAAAAGCTCCACGCTATGATACAGGTACGTTCGAAAACCTACTACTGTCTTTTATTCGTTATTTATGCAAGTAATGATTTCTATAAGAGTCGTTCTCTTTAGAATGGTGTCGCACCCTATTTCGAACAGGTCGAAACAGCACACAACGTATGGTGGCCTATGTCGTGACTCTCGGGTTTTGCGAATTTATTTTTTTTAGAATCGCCACCTAATTTTTTTAAAAATTATTTTTTATGTAAAACTCTGTTTTGGTCTATTGAAAACATTTTAAAATTTCAAGGGTTTTGATTACTCGAGGGAAAGGTATTAGGCACCCCTCAGAGCCTATTCGAAGATATTCCTTACACTCAGCTTAGAAAATATTAGGAAGAAACTTTTATTTTTATCACTTGCTTAAACGGTGATAAGAACACTTTTATTATTATTTTTTATTTTTCAAGGAGAAACTTTGAGGCATAGGAGATGTAACGCTACCATGTACAAGAATGTAACATAATTATTGTAAACATATACATGCATTTAAACGTAAAAGGAGCATTCTGATTCCCTCATATAAATGCAAGATTCCATAAAGAAATTAAAAATATGCAAAGTTTAAAAATTATTGTAGAGTAAATAAGAGTGTTTTTTATGAGAATTTTGTTTATGAAATATGTATTTTGGAGTATGTAAAAATATGTTGAGGGATTAATAAGATAAAATTATACACACGGTTATAAATAAGTTTAATAGTGTGCGAGGAAGTTATTTAAATCATGATAGTAATAATAGCGATGACAATAATAATAAAGATAATAATAATAATAATAATAATAATAATAATAATAATAACAACAATAATAATAATAATAAATATGAAAAATAGTTATTGTGAAAATACAAATACGTTGTACATAGTAACAAAAAAATGTATATACCTCATATTTACTTGAACCTGAAAATTTGAATGGACGTTGAAGAGATATAATAACATACAAAAAGTTAAAATTTTATTATTATTTTATTGGAAATAAGTTAAAATTAGCAAGTGACCTCTTGAAAAAGAAAAGTGAGTTTTAGTAACTTATTTGGCATAAGCGAGCGTAAAAATATCATTTTTTATCTTCGGTATAGTTTAAAGAAAAGCGCGAGGTTGCTATGCTAATTAAGTACGATGGATTGTATTTTCATCTAGTAGCGATCATGTGACATTAACGAAAAGTCGGGATGCTAAACTGCGTAACAAATCAACAAGTAGCATAGCAAAATGAGTTCAACAATCAAATAAAAACTACTTTCAACAAAATAGACAATGAGATTTAGTTATAAAGAGAAACTCAATGCAATAAGAATATGAAGTAAATCCAAGGATGGCAAAGAACACTAGATTCCGTTAGGAGTTTAGGACCCTAATTTGCGGGACTCCGAGGCTCTGCAATCCTACGTAGTGATTGATCCGATGATCGGGTCAAAAATAAGTTTCACTGCTGAACTCCAGCTCTGGAGTTCACATGAAATAGAAAAGTGGTAAAGTTAGGAATCGATTAAAAAATATATTAAAAAATATTATGACTAAAGAATATAAATGAACGTCACTAGGACATTAGTGATGCAGACTACTTTTGGAAATTAATGGCTCTAACAAGATACTAGTAATTTGTATCTAAAACAAATAACTGTGATAGAAATGCTCTAAGGAAAATGCTTCTTTAGAAAATGACAGCCTGACACATAACACATAAAAATTAAGCTTTTCCAAGGCTAATAGTGGTGATAAAAGTAAATAAAAATTAAGCTTTTCCAAGGCTAATAGTGGTGATAAAAGTAAATCCTTAAGTTTTAAAAGGTTCAAAAGGGAAAAGACCATGTGAATAATATATTAAATATATAAGCATAAACACGGTGTATGAATTGAATTTTACTGGGATATGATATTCAACCTTCTTTCTTTATATAAAGTAATAGGATAATTTAACTAATACACAGATACCTACTAATAAGCCGTTCTTATCAAAATTGTTATCGTAGTATTACCATGTAAGCTTTCTTCTCACAGATACAATTATAACAAAATTCAAATGGAAAACTCATTTAATTCATTACTTCAAGTATGTTAAACAAATAGGAAGACAACTCCTTCAAGGTCGCACAATGGGTCAAATTAATGAGTTTAAATTCTAGAGCCGACTCCTGCTAAAAATGTTTTGAAGAAAATAAGTGTACAGTATTGTTATCATATCGGAAAAGAGAGAAGGTGGAATTTTAAGTTACTCTCCATATTCAGTTGAAAAGCACGACAAACTAAGATTTAATTGGACACGTGCACATGAGACTAATTTGTTGAAAGCAATAAAATATACAGACACATTTCATGGATCTCCACATATTAACACATTATGCGACTTTCGGGATCAAAAGTTAGATACATTTGCAGACTCTGGGCGAACAATGGTTACAACATGAATTTTAAGATAACAACCATGTATTCAAAATAAAATTGGACTCGAACTCACTTTCGGGAGTCGTCACGCGCGAATAAAGAAAAAATGGGTCACATATGTAAGTATTCATGTGTGATACTTAGTTTTAAACATCACGCGCACAATATGAGTTGATCACATAACCACGACAAGAAAATCAAAACAAGAGAAAAAGAGATGAATATGTGGTGGAATTTGCACACGTTGAAAACAATGGAAGCTCAGAATATAACTGTGTTCATAAACTCAGTTGATAGGGCCAAAAACATATTCCACTACATATTTGCCTATTCAAAACGACCAAAGAGGAGCAAGGGAGGCAAAATAAAGAAAGGATCTTCAAACATATTGCACAGTTTATCCGCCAAAGCCCACGGAATGAAATCTTGGTATGAAATCCGTCTTTAAACTTGATTACAAAACAACGGCGTTAATAGGAACTCAAACTCGGAACAAGCCTAAACGTGGCCCTATTGTACATTTTTTCGATTGCTCGGCCACACAGCCAAGCCGAACACACGTTCGCTACTCCCAACATAACATTATTCAAAATAAACTTCGCTACTATGCCCGATAGCAGGCGAAAAGAGATAGCACGTTCTCATGATATTAAAATTTCATACGAGACCAAATCCAAGTCCACGTCTGAACCAGAGCGAGAACATTATTCTTCAGACACATGGAACCAGATTACGAAAATAAAATAGACGAGTAGCTTACCTTGTTTTGTGCAGTAAACTAGAGCCTTCTGTCAAGGATCCCAGCCACCAGATTCACACTCCAAAATTTGAACGGAGACAATTTCTCGCCTCTTTCTCTCTTCCTCGTTCTCGATCACCCACTTTTTTTCCTTTTTCTCCCCAATTTTCCCTTCCCGTTTCTTGTTCCTCTTCTAGGGTTGAAGAACACCCTATTTATAGGTCAAATCCGGACTTGAACCTCCGGATTTGAAACTAAAACTGAAGAAAAAGGCAAAATCGTGATAAGGTTTGAAAAGTTTGCATCCCTATCCCCAAAATCGTGCTGACCTCCACTGTTGCACGGATTTTTGGGGTGCAGGAGATGGTTGCGCAGAGGGGAGTGGTTGGAAGTTGTCTCCTAGGGTTCGGTCTTTGGGAGCGTGGTAGAGAGGAGAGAAGAGGAGAAAGAAAATCGTTTGTGGCTATCGCTGTGTTTTGAAAGAGTGAGAAATGGGATGATGGGATGATGGACGATGGTCACTATCAGAAATCTGCACGCGTAAAAAGCTGTATTATAGGCTGATTTGGTTGACTTAAGTTTGGACCGTCCGATTATTTGATCTGATGATTAAAAATAAATATTTTTAAAAAATAATATATATATATATATATATAAATTTAAGAAAAAGTTGATTTAAAAATTGATTATTTTTTATCCGTTCGATTTTGATCGGAACAGTCCGAATTTAATTTAAAGAGAAGAGAAAATGGAGAAAAATAAATATATTAATAAATATATAATTAAATAAATTATATATACCTACATATATAAAAAAAAAATTGAAAGTTCGGGGATCCTTCGGATTTAAAATAAATCGACGGATCAGGTTAAATTGTATCTGTTGAGGTGAAATGGTAAAGAGAACATAGAAATTATACCGAATTTCGGACTAATTTTCGGGCTTTTGTTTGAAATTTATAAATATAAAGTTGGGTTTGGATGAAAAATAAAAATTGAATTCAGATTATTTTCGATCCAAATACTCTTTTTCTACTGATATTAATTTTATCGATACTTCCTGCTATCCCAAAATTATTTTGGTACGTACATTCATAAATTATATACATAATTTGAATACGAGTCCAATTTAATACTTATTTATTTTATATTTATTTAATATTAACAAAACATACGTGTATATATGTGTGTAGAAAAAAGAATATAATAAAATATGTGTAAAATAAGAATATAATAAAGATATATTTATTTTATAAAATATACATATGTATATGGTCACAATATTGCCCTAAAAGAAATAAATAAATGCGAATGCGATTACCAAAAGATATTTTTTGTGATTTTGATGTTAAAATATTTAATTATATTTGATTAAAATATTTTATATTATGATAAAAAATAAATTATCTTTATTTTAAAATTTTGTATAAATAAAAATAAAAGTACGAACCTAATTTCTCAGTTAATTTTTAAAAATTATTTAGGGTCAAGAACATCGATAAAATTAATTAGAGAAAAAGAGCGAGGCAAAACTGAGTGTCAACAAATAGCCTTGAAACTATTGGTAATGATATAAATGGCCCTTGATTGATTGCTGGTGACTTTAATGAAATTCTTACTTTAACTGATAAATGGGGCTACCGACACATCAACAATAGGAGAAACCTTGAATTTTGGTTCTGCATAAATCATTGTAATTTACTCGACTTGGGTTACAAGTAAGTATACCTGGTCAAATTATCGTAGACATAACAAAGGGCTCATTTTAGAGAGACTAGATAAAGCTTTTTGCGAATAATTGTTGGACAGATCAGTGGTTGGATACACATGTCACTCATTTCTCGAAAACCCACTCAGATCATAACCCGCTCCTTATTTTCCTTAGTAATTAGTTTGTTACTAGTGGAAGCAAATCTTTTAGGCTTGAAAAGTTTTGGATAGATCATCCCGAATTTGATAATGTGGTCAAAAATAGTAGGGACTGCCATACAATTTTAGAGGATATTTCGATTTTTAGGCAAACTGTTTTAGACTGAAGTAGAGACACTTTTGGAAATATTAAAAAAAATAAAAAAATAATCTTTAGAAAGACTTACTGGCATTCAAAACTCTCCTGTCTATCCCATTAATAGTTTTCTTCAAAATCTTAAAAAGGATCTTAAGATTGAATTTAAAAAGATCCTTCGAATAGAAGAGGACTACTAGCGCATGCGATCCTGTATCAATTGGCTTCAGCAGGGGGATGCTAATACTAGATTTTTTCACCTTTTCGTACTTAATAGATGTCACAGGAATAAAGTATGCACAAAATAACTAGATCACTGATTCCGTCAAACTTTCCAATCACGCTTTGAACTACTTTGTCAAATGATTTACCACTAGCCACTCCACTTTCTTCAGGAAACATATCATTACCTCCCCTACTAGTTTCCACCCATATGATCTTTCGTGTCTTGATACTCCTTTTCAAGATATGGAAATAACTCAAGCCCTTTTCTCATTCAAACCATTTAAAACCCCAGGCCTAGACGGATTGCATCCTCACTTCTTCCAATCCCACTGGTATACTGTGGGTCCTTCCATCAAGGGGTTGTGTCACCAGGTTTTCTCTAGCCAAAAAACTCCTAGTTCTATTAATGAAACTCTTTTATGTCTCTTCCCAAAGTTAGCAAATGCAAATAAACTACAAAATTTTTGGTCAATTAGTTTATGCAATACTACCTACAAGTTAATTACAAAAATAATTGCAAATCATATCAAATCCCACTTAACGTATCTAATTGGACCTCACCAAACTAGTTTCCTCAAAGGACGTAGAGCCTGCAATAATGCTATCCTTGTTCAGGAGCTCGTTAACCATCTTCGTCGTACTGAGAGTACGAAAGGATGTTTCATGCTCAAACTGGATCTCAAAAAAGTGTTCGATCATCTAGAATGGTCCTTTGTCTATCGTACGCTCCTCTACTTCAAATTCCCTCCTAAAATTACTTCCCTCATAATGAATTGCATATCCTCTAGTAGTATAGCTATTCTCGTAAACGATACCCAAATAACTTACTTCTCGCCATCTACAGGAATCCGTCAAGGGGACCCCATGTCCCCATATATTTTCATCCTATGTATGGAGATTTTTTCCACTTATATAAACCATCAAGTCGATCTCCTGACATGAGATCCAATAACTCTTTCCCCTACGGGCTCTCAGTTGATGCATCTCTTCTTTGCTGACGATTTGACACTTATTTCTAAGGCTACTCCTAAATCTGTTCACACAATTGCTAATTGCGCTAAGTCCTTCTTCTTCCTTTTCAGGCCAAAACATTAACGCTTCTAAATTCAAAGCCTTATACTCCAAAAATGTCCTTCGTTCGTTAAGGATCTTATTTGGAGCCTTATGCACATTTCTCCTGCGGATAGTTTTGGTAAATATTTAGGCTTTCCTATCCTCAATAACAAGCCTAAATGCAAAGACTTCCAATTCATATTAGGCAACATGCGTAAAAAGCTTACTTCCTGAAAAATCAATTTTCTCTCCCAATCGGGACATTTAGTTCTAGCTAAATCTACTTTTAATGCTATCCCGGCTTACACAATGCAGTGCTTCAAGTTCCCCAAAAAAATTTATCATTCCATTGACCAAATTCAACGGGACTTCCTGTGGGGTTTCACAACCGTTAAACGCAAAATTCACTATGACAGCTGGGGAAAAATTACTACGCCAAAAGAAAATGGAGGCTTGGAGCTTCGTGATTGTGAAAACAAAAATAATGCAATTCTCACTAGTCTTTCCTGGCGTAGTTTACTCAACCCTCCTCCCTGTGGGCTTGAAACCTAGCCTCCAGATATAATAATCGGCACCACACCTCTTCTCACTCCTTCATCTAGAAGAATATACTCCTTGGAGGTTTAATTTGCAACAAATTTACTGCATGGGCTTCGATTTCGGGTGCCTTCATTAACATTTGGTTTTACCGATGGATTCCTAATGCCCCCCTCCCCGGCGCAATGTCCACTCAAGCCCCTTTCTCTAAAATGAAGATAAGTTTCGCTTATCCGATATATGTTTATTTTGATATTATCCAAGGACATTCCTGGGAGTGTGGGAAGATTTCCTTTGACATACCTAAGGATATTATCCAAAGGCCTGCTTCTGTCCATCTCTCTAAAACATTGGGTGCTCATGATAAACCCTATTAGGCCCTCAATCCTAATGGTCTTTTTTCTACTAAATCAGTGTACCTTTCTCTTATAACCAATACAGTAATACTATGATTTCCAATGGATCTGGAACCTTCACACCTTAGAAAAAATAAAATTTTTCCTTTGGTTGTGCTCCTACGGCAAACTCCCTACTTCGGCCTACCTCCACTATATAGGTGTCTCTCCTCTCCTCTCTGCAATATTTGTAGTTCTGAACCCGAATCTGTTATACAACTCTTCTTCCATTGTTTCATAGCTTGTAAATTCTGATCGGATATAGGCATTAACAGCTCTAATTTCGACACTTCCAATCTACATTGGCTCCAAGTGCTGCAAAAATTCCACCCTCTTTTCCTCAACCATCTTCGGATTGGCTTGAATTTTTACCGTTTGGTTTATAGAACCTTTGGCTAAACTGTAATCAGAATATTTTCATAAAAATGTTAATTTTCTGGCAATAGATTTGGTGTTCCACAAGGTTAAGAAATTTCGTCATTATTCTCGCTTACCTAACAACCTAACCAACATTGTTACTGTCAATGCTAAGTGGGTTCCACCCAAGCGAGGCTCGTACAAGTTGAATGTGGATGGTTCTTTCTCTTGTACTTTCAACTGCAGTGGCATCGAAGGTGTCATTTGTGACGCTGACGGCCAATGGATTGTTGGGTTCTTCAATAAAAACATGGGTAACTCAGCCACGTTGGTCGAGTTGGAAGCTCTTCAACAAGGCTTGCGTATGGCCACTACTTTTGCGTGCAACCCTCTTGAAATGGAGTCAGATTGTACAAATCTTATCCTACTTCTTCATCACCCAGTTTCTCCTTATACTAATAGCGTCTCTTCTTGCAAGTTAATGTTGAGGAACTTGGGGAATCTAGTGGTACGGCATAATTTTCGTCTTGCTAATACTGTTGCAGATAGCCTTGCCAAAGCAGGATCTCAGCTACTACATATCCAAGCTCAACCCTTTTTAGTCTCTCCACCTCCAACTGTGAAAGCTTTGTTGCAGCAAGACCGAGATGAAGCTAGTACTAGCATATTAGTGTCTTGGCATGTCTGCCATCATCTAGTTTGTCTAGGCAACCAGTCTGTAATAAGTAATCTTAGCGTTAATAACTCTAAGTCTTTAGCATCTGCTTCCAGCCATGTCTCTTCGGCTGTTTTGTTAAGGAATGCCCTGCTATTCCTGCTACTCCTACTTTATGTAACTCTACTTAACATTCAGTGTGTGTGTCTATATATATATCATCTACTTTACCAAAAAAAATATATTAGAAGTTTTATTTTTTATGAATTTATTTAATCATGTTTTTAACTGTTTATAATTTTCTTTGTAATACTATTTTACTATATTATAAATTAAAAATTTTAAGATCTATAAGGCTTACGTCCTAATTAAAAAATCTTGTCTTACACCCCCCCTCACCCCCCACCCCCACCCCCACCCCCACCCCCACCCCCCGCGCCTTTTAAACACTGTTTAAAATAGGAATTTGATTAGGTGGCATTACGATTATTCGATTAGTGACTTTGGTTAAGGTGGAAAAAGTAGGACATGAAAGAAAAGGAAAAAAAAATTGAAAGAAGACTTTACACTTTAGTGGCTCAACGTTGAATAAAATATTGCCACCTTATTTAAGAACATTAAAACGGCCATATCAATAATTTTTTGGAGACCTTGGGACCAATTACTTTGTGATGTGACCAATTAGTTGACGAACAATTGACTGACTGTAACTTTGAATGCCAATTGATTCATATACCTCTTTTTATTTTATTTTATTTGATCTTTTTGATTTGATAATTAAAAAAAAAATTAGAGATGTATTTCATTAAATTAAGCTTAATAATGATATTTTGGACCTTTAAATTTGACTAATATTACTTTATTTAGTTATCTCATAATATGAGTAAAAAGAAAAAAATATTATAAAATTTATTTGATTTTAGAAATTGAATAAATAAATTAAAGTAACTATTTTGAGTATACGAGTCAAGTAAAATAAGAGAGAAAGCAGATAGTGTATGGATTTTATGTATTGTAAGTAGTTTGATTATACTTTTGTTGCCTATTATTTCAGTCCATTCATTTGTTTTCCGTCATTTAGATTCCGAATTCTAAGAAAAGCTTATAGGACAATTAGTTTTACGAAAATAAAGCATTTATATAACTAAATATCCTTCATTCATTTTCTATTTTATATGGCGAATACTATAAAATTTCAAATTATACATCATATCCTTTTTTTTTTTATAAAAATTATTATTGTGGATGTTTGCACCTTAACTAGTTACACAGATTATAACTTTGCTACGCCCAGCAATATTTTTCTCACTGTGGTATTCCGTCACTTTGCTTGCACATTAATTAATTCTACAGCGTATATTCTTCTTTCCACCAAGACATCTACCAACATTTGTCTAGGTCAGTTAATTGCTTGCACCTTAGCTAATTTTGTAGGTACTTGCTTCCTCCCTGAACACCAGTATCGCATATTTTTGGCTCACCAAGACTCGAACAAATAAAAAAAATCATCTTATATTTTTTATCTTTCAAAAATTTAAATTTAAGATCTCATGATTCTTAATCGACTTCATTTAACCACTAACCGACATCCTTAGGTGCTATGGCAACAGACCATATCCCAATTATAATGCATTAAATCAAACATATGCGCAATTAAATTAAACAACTAAAAATTACACAAATACACAACTCATGTTTTCAATATTACAAAAAATCCCAACTCTCTAAACATATTACAAAAATCTCAATATATACACAAAATGCTATGTATATGTCGGCTATGCTATGTATATTAATAGGGAGAGAGAGTAAAGTAATTAAAAAAGTGGAAGAGAGTGTAATTACTTCCAAAAAGGTTGATATTTATGTTATTTATAAAAAAAAAAAAAAAAAAAAAAGCACATGGACTATATAAGTGATTGTGATCCATATATATCACAAACTGCGTTTGTTAACTTTATTCATAACTTTATATATAATTTAATACGTAGGAATTACATAGAATACTAAAAGTAAAAATTTAGTGAAAATATTAAAAGAAAAATAATAATCAAAAGAATTCAGTCAAAGAGAAAATATTTTGCCTTCCAAAATACGGGAGAGAGGAAGTGAACATTTCTCTCATTTGATGTTCCAGTGTGAACTCATAGCTATTTAACATTAAAAGGACAATAGATAATGACACTGGACACATAAAATTTATCGGATCAAATTCATACAAAATTTAAATTTGATTCATATTTTATTGGGTTTAAACTTATTTTGAGCTTAAAAAAATAATAAGCCTATTATATTCCTCATCAAGTTCCATCTCACCTTAAAGCCCAAACTCATCAAGTGACGTGGCATCTCAGTCAAATCCAAGATCAATGAGACGCTGTCACATCTACAAATGATGTGAAAATCTCATTCAAATTCAACAACCAGTCAAAAGGCGTCAAGTGGCAAAGTGACATGTTTCGGCCAATTACAAGCAACTAGGCCTACCCCTACAACTATAAATAGGGGAGTAACATTCTGCAAGCATTCGTAGCTCTTCAACGAATTGACTAACGAAGTTTTGCCCGGAGATCAACTCAACAAGACGAAGTATTGTCAGACAATTCCTGGAGATCCAAACACATTTCTAGGAGGCTCAAATCATCCTACATTCGAGAATCACTCTGCAAAGGCCCTCGAATTACGGAAAAACTTAGGAGAGAAGAATCGAGAGAATAACGGAATTGTACCCATAAAATTCATTTATATAAAATTATTCTTTTTATTTATTTTATTTTTGCTTGTAGTTAATTTTCAGCGTTAATGAAAATTTGTTGCGAACAGACACTAACAAAAGTTTCTATTACTAGCGAGGATGGTTTAGTTGATTGAGCAAGTGATATTTCAATTAGGGAGTGTCAGATTCAAAACTTCATGAAGGCCTTAATTTCTCGATGATTAAACTCGTTATGTGAGGTTTACTTAGTATTGAGTTGTGAGATATTATACTGAAATGTGATTTTGTTTAATGCCCACCTAAATAATTGTGATGTAAAGTTCCTTAGTCAACATAAAAAAATCTATTGGCATTTTATTTTCATTAAAAGGGATCGTTAATAACTGCAGGACATAACAGATCAATCACAATCTTTACAAGTTTGACCTTTTGACTTTCCTAATCTTATAATGTCTTCTCAAGTGGAGGTCACTTTTATTAATTAACGAGAGGTGAATGACCCGTGTCAGCACGGATCCAACACTATAAATATTTTTTAGTACTATAATTTAATATTAATGAGATACAAATATAAATCTATATATTGATTTAATTAAATATTATTAATTCTGATATATAAATGACTTATAATAATTAATTAGGGGTAATATAATAAAAAATATTATTAAATCTAATGCATAAATGACTTATAATAATTAATTAAGGGTAATATAATAAATCACGGATCAATTAGGGATAATATAGGCAGACATGTCATCTATTTTTTAAATTAAATATTATTAATTTTTTAATACATAAATAACTTATAATAATTAATTAGGAATAACTTATAATAATTAATTAGGAATGATATAGTAAAATCACGGTTAAAGAAACTGAAACAAACGTCATAAATATCTATTTTTTAAATTAAATATTATTAATTCTAATATATAAATGACTTATAATAATTAATTAGGGATAATATAGTAAAAAAATATTATTAATTTTAATATATAAATGACTTATAATAATTAATTATGGGTAGTATAGTAACTCACGGAGCAATTAGGGGCAATATAGGCAGACATGTCATCTATTTTATTAATTAAATATTATTAATTTTTTAATATATAAATGACTTAATTAGAGATGATATAGTAAAATCACGGTTAAAGCAATTGAAACAAACGTCATAAATATCTATTTGTTAATTAAATATTATAATTCTAATATATAAATTACTTATAATAATTAATTAGGGGTAATATAATAAAAAAATATTATTAATTCTAATATATCAATGACTTATAATAATTAATTAGTGGTAGTATATAAATCATGGAGCAATTAAGGGTAATATAGTAAATGACGAAGCAATGGTCGAAACCAAATGACTTATAATAATTAATTAGGGGTAACATAGTAAAAAAATTATTATTAATTCTAATATATAAATGATTTATAATAATTAATTAGGGGTAATATAGTCAATTACGGAGCAATTAGGGGTAATATAGGCAGACATGTCATATATTTTTTATTAAATATTATTAATTTTTTAATACATAAATGACTTATAACAATTAATTAGGGATGATATAGTAAAATCATGATTAAAGCATCTGAAACAAACGTCATAAATTTCTACTTTTTAATTAAATATATTAATTATAATATATAAATACCTTATAATAATTAATTAGGTGTAATATAATAAAAAATTATTAATTCTAATATATAAATGACTTATAATAATTAATTAGGGGTAATATAGTAAATCACGGAGCAATTAGGGATAATATAGTAAATGACGAAGCACTGGTCGAAACCAGTGCAGGCAGACATGTCATCTATTTTTTTAATTAAATATTATTAATTTTTTAATACATAAATGACTTATAATGATTAATTAGGAATGATATACTAAAATCACGGTTAAAGCAGTTGAAACAAACGTCATAAATATCTATTTTTTTAATTAAATATTTTTAATTCTAATATATAAATGACTGATAATAATTACTTAGGGATAATATAATAAAAAATATTATTAATTTTAATATATAAATGACTTATAATAATAAATTAAGGATAATATAGTAAATTACGGAGCAATTAGGGGTAATATAGTAAATGATAGGGGGTAACATAGTAATTTTTTTTTTGAATAAAATATTATTAATTTTTTAATACATAAATGACTTATAATAATTAATTAGGGATGATATAGTAAAATCACGGTTAAAGCAACTAAAACAAACGTTATAAATATCTATTTTTTAATTAAATGTTATTAATTTTCTATAAATGACTTATAATAATTAATTAGGGTCAATATAATAAAAAAATATTATTAATTCTAATATATAAATGACTTGTAATAATTAATTAGAAATAATATAATAAATCACAGAACAATTAGGGTGTAATATAGTAAATAATGGGGGTAAAAAAGTAAATCTACGAAGAGGTGGTCAAAACCACCTCTTCTATATATTAGAAATAATATATATATATATATATATATATATATATATATATATAGTAAAATCATGGATTCAATATTATTAATTTTTCAATACATAAGTGACTTATAATATTTAATTGCGGGTGGTACATTAAAATCACGATTGAAGCAGTAGAAATCAATCAATTTTTAAAATTTTTTTGTTAATTATTGTTATTCACAGTACTTTTTATTTTAATTTTCAAATAATATATGTTGTTTTATATTTTTTTCTGTTCCGTCCTAATTTATGTGGTACTAATATAATTTTGATAGTCAATTAAATATTTTATGTTGATATATCATTTTGTTATTCTTATTTTGTAATACATAAATGACTTATAATAAGGTGTGATATAGTAAAATCATCGTTCATAGGACGAAAATTTAATTTTAAATATTAAGAGTTAATTCCGAATTTATGACTATTTTATTTTTTATTAAATATTATTTATTTTCTTAATACCTAGATGACTCATAATAATTAATTAAGAGTGATTGATTATGTTATTACTATAAAAATTAATATAATTTTATCATATCCAATAATAATCATCGATAATTCACCGAAATAGTATATTAATTAAATACGGGATGCTATATTTGCATATGCAAAAAATATGATATTATTAAAAATTATTGGATAGTGCATTATATTTATCTTTCACAATAATAAAATTTTACTATATATTTTTCTTTATTTCTTTTTAACTTGATATTGACCCAACATAAATTCTAAGAAAATATTCATTAGAATTTTTTTTATTAAATTAAATTTATTACTTTAAAAAAGTAAAGTTAAGTTTAAATATTAGTATTTCTATATAAGAAAAAAATAATTTTAAAATTTAAATTTTCTAAAATAAATTAATAAATAAAAAGATTAATTTTCTATATAAAAGTAAATTAAAATAATAAAATTGATTTACTTTAAATATTTAGTTGCAATTAATTTAGATAATTTTTTATTTTCTCATGATTTATGGTGCACCGATAAAATTTTGAGAGTTGAATAGAACTTTTATCTATTTTTTAAAAAGTATTTTAACTTGTTAATTATTATGATTTATAATAATTTTTACGTAATTATCAAATAATATATTTACTCCTTGTGTCCCAATTTATGTGGCTTCAATACAATTTTGAGAATCAACTAAATTTTGTATATATCTTTTAAATATTTTAAGTTATTAATTATTATGATTTGCAGTACTTTTTCTTTTATCTCAATTTATATGGCATTGCTAAAATAATTAGAGTCAATAAAAATTTTATATGTCTTTTAAATATTTTTAATTGTTAATTATTGTGATTCGTGGTAATAAATTAGTTTTGAACATGATAGTCAATTAAATAAATAAATAAAATTTACTTCTAATATGTAGTTATAGTTAATTAATAGAATATATTAAATATTTAAATCATTATGATGAAACAATGAAATTATTATATATTATGACATGATATATAATTAAGTAGGAGTGGAGAAATTTTTTGGTAATTGCATGAGAGGTGATCGAAACCACCTCTTCTATATAATAGAAAAGAAAAACGAAATGTAAAGAATTGTATTTATGTAAGTTGGAGGGAGAAGATGTAGTTAACATTAAGGATGTGTTTGGTACAGAGGAAAATATATTTTGGAAAAATAATTCTTCAATGAATTCGTTTGGTCAATGTATTTTAAGGGGGAAATAAGATCTTTTGACTACTAACAAAATGGATGGAAGAAAATTATTTTTTATGATATCTTAGGTGTAAAAATAAACACTTTTCCTCAAAAAGGAAACATAAAACTAAAAAAATTGATAAGCGATATATAGAACCAATTCAATGGAAAATATATTTTCTAAGAAAATAATTTCTTAAAAATCAGCAAAATCTTTTTTAGCAAGAACGAAAGAAATAACATTCATAAATAACATTTCATGTTGATAGTCTTGTTTTCCACCCAATACTACAACACCCTGCTGACTCCATATTTATCATCATATTCATCTAGATTATAAATAAAATATGAATGAAAAAAAAAAATTTTTGCTTCTCAAATATAAAAATATTTTTTCCAAGAAAGCATTTCCTCCATATACTAGACATAATCTAAGGGGTTGTTTGGTTTGAAAATAAGTTATACCGGGATTAGTTATGTTGGGATAAGTTATGCTGAGATTAGTTGTCCTGGGATAAGTTATCTTGGTATTATTTTTTAGTTGTTGTTTGGTTTGTGGTTCTAAAAATAATATGTAGTGCATTATTTGTAAAAATATATTGTTTGTTTACTAAAACACCCCTCACTTTAGTTAACTTAATTATTTTTATGTTTGTATTCCTATAATTTTTTTTTCTTCCAGAAAGAGACAATTATTTTCTATTATTTGAAATTTCTAAAGTTAATTTTTTTTTTTTTAAAAAAAAGAAACATGAATAGTTTAATTGGAAATTTGGGACTTCAATTAGTGAAGGTATAAAATTCTACTTAATCCTAAGTTCTAATTTTCTTCTACTTAATCCTAATTAAGTTCTTAATCCTAAGTTCTATTATTTATAGTACTGTAATATTTATTTTAAAATATTCAAATATAAATGTGTGAATCAATACTCAAAGTATTATATAATGTGATGATGATTGAGTGCACCTTTTTAAGTGAAGTTAGATATTTAAATCTTATAATCTCTCCTTTTTTTTTTCCTTCCTAAAATTGGGGGCACCTTTCTTACTGGTTATTGATAATACTTATTGCATTTTAATTAATTTTATACTTTAATCCTTCAAAATTTTCAAGTATGTTACATTAAAATTTCTAATTCTTTTTATCACTATAAACTTTTATATAATTGAATCAAATATGTATATTAAAATTAGTAGTAGTGGATGATATAACATAAAATCAATGGGTTCAAGCGATTTCAATATATTAAACGCTAAGAATTAATTTTGGACTTATAATTTTAAAAGTTTAACGAGTTCAATGCAGAGCCGGCTCAAGAAAATCGGTGGATTAAGGCGAAAATCAAATGGAGGCCTTAAATTTTCAAGAAAAATTATTTTCTTTTATAAAGTCGATATTCTAAATCCTATGATGCAAAGTTGTAAATATTATAGTTGTTTTCTTCTAATAATTTTTTTTCTTTAATATAACTAATGCATTTAATCTTTCTTGAGAGATACTTCAAATACATTAAAATTCTTCTAATATTATTTACTTTTATATAAGAAGTTTATTTTTTCTACAAATAATATTTAATAATTTTTTAATAAAAAACTATAATCTATTATTGTTAAAAAAAATGAGGCCCCTCAAATTTGGGGACCTTAGACGGTTGCCTTTTTTCTTAAGAGGTTGAGCTGGCTCTGGTTCAATGATAAGAACCTAAAGATCAAATCGGCCACATTTATACCTTAGATCTACCTTTTCATAATAATGCATCCCTCCTTCCAAAATTCTAAATATGTCTCTACTACCTATATATTTTTATGTAATGTAATAATAAATTCAATAAATTAGTTGAATGAAGTACATGCATAGTAATTTGATCATCGTAGTAAAAAAATTATTTTCTCAGAAAGTTTGTGTGTTAATGTTGCTCGACCTAAAATTGATTATTAAGTTTACAAGATATTAAGTCAACATAGTTGCTCATATGATAATTTAAAGATATTACTCCAGAAAGTAGAGGCGATGATAAAACAAAATAAATAACCAAGTGAAAATGGAAGCGAGCATTAGGCAAACGATGATTTAAACAAAGTATTTCTATATATTAATATATGTGACTATGATCACTTCTTTGATATAAAAAAATAATTAGAGCCAAAATCATATTCCCGCTAAATTTTAGCTATTAATTTCGCTAGTAACTTTCCTAGCTAAAACATAGTTAGGTTTAACTACTCACAGTACCCCAAGTTAAATCAAATTTTTAGATTAAAAAAATTAGCACAAAAATTATATTTCCGCTAAATATTAGCTATCATTTGTCAAGGATTTTTTTCTAGCTTAATTACAGTTAGGGATTAGCTACGAATCGTATTTCTAGTATGTATATTAATTACTAATGTGAGACAAAAAAATTGAGGATAATTATGTCCTTTCATCATTTTATCTCAAGAATAAATAATGATGGAATTGTTATCTCACCAAATATATGGATAATTTATCTCGATGTTATTTATTAATTCCGTAATAAATTATTCTAAATATTACCAATCAAACATATATTAAAATTTTTATTCCAAAATTATTATTTTATCCTAAAATTATTTATTTTTATATCTCGCAAAGGACCCCTAAGCTTTTGTGCAATAAATGAGATTTGATTGTTACCTAAATTTGTTTGGTTGGCTAGTATGAGATTTCCCAAAACATGATGGTAGCAAAAAGACAAAAAGGACATTTTGGTCACCTCAAGACCAAAATAATTGAACTTTCAACCTTATTCAAGGAGCTTATCAAAGGGTGGAGTCATCTGTATTTTCATCTTACGAAAAATAAATTTTATATTAATTAATCACTAATTAAATTAGTATAAAATTAATTAAATATTTTTTATTTTATTTTTATCATTAATAATATATATTAAATATAAATAATTACAAATTTAATATTTATTTTTATGCTTCATGAATATTAATATAAATAATAAATAAAAAATTATTATTTAATTTATAACTTTCTAATTATCATATAAAATGAAATGCGTTTAATTAAAATGAGAAAAAGAAAATAACTTTCGAAAAGGTGACGTAGGACAAAGACCTACACCAAAAGACACCCATGAATGAAAAGAAGTTTATGTGAAAAGTAGTTGATGAATATAGTCAAATAGGCTATTGGTTCGAATTTGGGCGGATAAAGTGGAATGAGTTAACAGGCAGGTAGATTATAGACCCGCTCAGAAATTAGTTCGGCTAAGGGTTGATTTGTTTTTGTTTTTTTTTAAGATTAAAATGTTTGAATTTGAATGAATGTCTAAATAATTAAGATGTTATTTTTAGATTTGAATAGTGAATGATTAAGACTGTTTGTTTGTTTTTAACATTTGAATATACATAATTTATTTATTTGTAATAAATATGTAATTTAAAATTAAAAAATAATAAAATATTATATTATCTAAAAAATATTATATCATACAACCACTTCCAGTTTCATCCTAAAATTATCAATTCAATCAATGTCTCTTGATGGGGTAGTACAAAACTCTACAAGTTGGATATTTTTTATAGACTTCCAGTTCAGAAGACTGAGAAGCTAAAATAGTAATACATATTATAACGGCACCAAAAAATATGTTAATAAGACTGTACAAAGTAGTAAAAGAACAAATTAAAGTGTTCCACTTCTAATCTTAAACGAATTTTAATGTTTGTTATTTCATTAATTTACATGTTCTATCCTACACAATGACCAAAACAACAATATACATCTATGCGCATTCTTGTAAAAACTAAAGTGAAGTAAAACAAACTACATGCTGATCTTTCCACCTTTATTTTATATGTGATGAATTAAGAAGATTAACAAGATTTCAGTTGAAGATCCAATTATATCTTTTGGAGTAGAGCATGGATATTGAGCAGCAAATAGTGCAAACTTAAATTGATAGTAAAAATATTTATAAATAGTTTTGGTGAATCATATCCGAAAGAGAAGGAAAATAATGTGAAAATGGAAGAGGAAGAGAGAGAGAGAAACGTGAAGAGAGAGAGAGAGATCAACGTGAAGAGAGAGTGAGAGAACAACGTATTTAAAAATAATAATAAAGTTTGAGATTTGTGAGGAAATAAATTGTGTTTAAAAAGAATCTGAATGTCATTCAGACTCTTTTCCATGTCTGATTGATTCAGAGGTTTTAAAATGTTTTAAGAGGCTTTAAAAAAATGTATTTAATGGGCTGAAGTCTGAACTATTCAGATTCAGACCTCCATTAAGTGCAAACAAATAGGGCCTAAAAATAATAATGAGTTTAGTTGGTTGAATTATGACTCGGGTGAGTATGTTATGGTGTCATATGATAATAGATCTTTCGGAAATAGTTGTACTTTGTTATAAAATCTCCCTTTTATAACCACATTTTACATAATTACCATTTATAGGCACTGTATTTGATTTTCAACTGTTTGTATTCACTTTTACTCAATAGTCTGTATTCATAAAAAACATAAATACACTACATAATTAGTCTCGCCAAAAACACTACAATTATTTTTTTATTTTTTTTATTTTTTGTGTTTTCCCCGTTTTTTCTATTTTTATTTTTTCGTTTCTTTCTTTCTTTTACTTTTCTCTCTCTTTAATCTCTAACTTCTATTTCTCTTTCTTCTTTGAATTGTTTTTTTGTTTTCTTTTTTATACTTATTTTCTTTATCATTTTTTTTATTCTATTTTATAATTTTTGTATTTTCAAAAAATATGACTAGTCGAGCACAAGTCATTGATGATAACTTAAATACCACAATTATTAATCGTATTTGTAGTCACACCGTCATTTATATTTCTGTATTCATTGATACAACTGTTTGTATTTTAATGTCCACGCATGTATTTATATTTTATAGTTCGCATTTGTATTTTATTTTATAATTCACACTTGTATTTGTATTTGTTAGTTTGCACTATCATTTATATTTTATATAATTCGCATTTGTATTTTAAAAAATTATTTTGCATTTGTATTTTATAATTGACCGCATATTATATTGGATTATATTTATATTATGATTTTATTGTGTTTGTACATTTAGATTATATTTGGATTATAATTGTATTAGTATTCTATTTTCGTCGATACCTTTTTATTTTTAAAGAATTATTTTATATTTGTTTTTGTAAGTTGATTGCATATTGTATTTAGCCGCGACTATGTACAATTTATCATTTGTATACAAACAAGTAAATGCATTAATTGGATTTTCTTGATTCTAAAATATATAAATATGTAATATATCATTTGATACAAATATATCGTTTGTATTTGTATATCAAAATTATCATTTATATTTGTAAATAAACAAATATCACTTGATACAGATACAATTATAAACAAATAAAATAAATGATTTTACAAATACAAATACAATATATAATTGTATATATTATATTTGTATAAAAATTTAAATTGTATTTATTTGTATTAATAAATACAACTCGTATAAATAAATACAAACAAGTATTCGTAGAAAGAAAATCAATCACTCCTTTCTAGTAATTAAAATATACAAATGATAGTTCGCACTTGTATTTGTACTTTATAGTTTGCTCTTGTATTTATGTTTGTTAGTTCATACAAATGGAAAACAGAAAAAAAGAAAAGGAAAAAAAAGAAGAAGAAAAAACGAGAGAAAATGAAGGAGAAAAAATACAAAAAAAGAAGGAGAATAATATAAAATAGAGAAAAAATACAAAAAGAAAGAAAAAAAAGAGAGGAGAAAAATGAAAAGAAAAAAGGAAAATGGAAAAAAAAGAAGAGGAAAGTGAAAAAAGGAAAAAGAAAGAGAAAACAACTAAAAAAAAGGAAAAGAAAAAATGAAGAAAAAAAATTGAAAAAGGAAAAACAAGAGAATAATAAAAAATAATAATAATAAAAAAATACGTGAAAAAGGCGGTAAATTGTAATTAAGAATAATTAATGGGATAACCACATATCTCAGCAAATATAGATTCCTAATTATCCTATTTAGTTCAAGTTTCAATTAATAAAATTCATAGTCTCCTTTTGCCTATTAAATTATTCCTAATTCCAATTCATAACCTTTCTTATGTATTTTCTCTCATTTTCTATTTTCTATTATTCTTTTTTTCCCTTTTTAGTTTTTTTCTTCATTTTATTCTTCATTTTTTCTTTTCCGTTTTTCGTTGTTTTCTCTTTCTTTTTTATTTTTTCTTTTTTTGTGTTTTTATTATTTTCTTTTTTTCCTTTTTATTTTTTCTTTTTTTTTTGTATTTTTTCTCTATCATTTTTTATCCATCTTTTTTTCCTTTTTATTTTTTTCTTCTTTTTATTTGTGCGAACTAGCCAATACAAATACAATTGCAAACTATAAAATACAAATGTGAACTATAACATACAAATACAAGTGTGAACCATAAAGTACAAAAACAAATGCAAACTATAACATGCAAATACAAGTGCGAGCTATCATTTGTATTTTTTAATTATTGAAAAGGAACGATTTATTTTCTTTCTGCGACTACTTATTTATGTTTATTTGGACGAGTTGTATTTATTAATACAATTTAAATTTCTATACAAGTACAGTATATACAAATACATATTGTATTTATATTTGTAAAATCATTTGTTTCATTTGTTTGTAATTGTATTTGTCTCAAGTGGTATTTGTTTTATTTACAAATATGAATGATAATTTTGATATACAAATACAAAACGGTACATTTATATCAAATGATACATTATATATTTATATATTTTAGAATTAAAAAAAATATAATTAATGCATTTATTTTTTTGTATACAAATATAAATGATAAATTATACATAGTCACGGCTAAATACAATATGCAATCAACTTACAAATAAAAATACAAAATATTGCTTTAAAAAATAAAAAGGTAACGACGAAAATAGAATACAAATACAATTATATTCCAAATATAATCTAAATATACAAACACAATAAAACCATAATATAAATATAATTCAGTATAATATGTAGTCAATTATAAAATACAAATACAAAACAGTTCTTTAAAATACAAGTGCAAATTAAAAAATACAAACACAAGTGCGAACTATAAAATACGAATACAAATACAAATGCGAACTATAAAATATAAATTTAAGCATGAACTTTAAAGTTCAAATACAAATACAGTTGTATCGATAAATATAAAAATATAAATAACGGTGTGACTACAAATACGATAAACAATTATGGTATTTATGTTATCATCCATGATTTGTGCTCGACTGGTCATGTTTTTTGAAAATACAAAAAATATAAAATAGAACAAAAAAATAACTAAAAAATAAGTACAAAAAAGAAAAAAAATCAAACAAGAAAAGAAAAGAAGAAAGAGACAGAGAAGTTAGAGATTAAAGAAAGGAAAAAAAAAAACAAAAAAAAAAAGGATTTTTCAGAAATAGCAGTACTTTTCTATAAAACCTCCCTTCCATAGCCATATTCTACATAATTACCATTTTTAGCCGTTGTATTCGATTTCTAGCCGTTTATTCACTTTTACTTAGTGGTTTGTATTCATAAAAAAACATAAATACACTACATATTTATTCTCGACAAAGAACACTGCCATTATTTTTTTATATATTTTTCTTTTTAATATTTTCCCCATTTTTTTTCTATTTTTTCTCATTTTTATTTTTTGGGATAACTACATATCTTAGTAAAATCTAATTACCCTATTTATTTCAAATTTCAATTAATTACAATTCATAACCCTCTTTTGCCTATTATTTATTCTTAATTACAGTTCATTGTCTCTCTCATGTATTTTCTCTCTTTCCCTATTTTCTTTTTTTTTTTCTTTTTGAGTTCTTTTTCTTCATTGTATTCTTCATTTTTTCTTTTCCTTTTTTTTGTTGTTTTCTCATTCTTTTTTTTTTCTTTTTTCTTTTTTCTTTTTAGTGTTTTTTTTTTCTTTTTTCCCCCTTTTTTGTATTTTTTCTCTATTTTCAATTACTCTCCTTTTTCTTCTCTCATTTTTCTTCATCTTTTTTTCCTTTTTATTTTTTCTCCCTCTTTTCATTTGTGCGGACTAGCAAACACAAATACAATTGTGAACTTTAAAATACAAATATAAATGAGAACTATAACATACAAATACAAGTGTGAACTATAAAATACAAATATAAATGCGAATTCTAACATGCAAATACAAGTGCGAGCTATCATTTGTATTTTTAATTATTGAAAAGGAAAGATTGAGTTTCTTTCTGCGAATACTTATTTGTATTTATTTGTACGAGTTGTATTTATTAATACAATTTAAATTTTTATACAAGTACAGTATATACAAATACATATTGTATTTGTATTTGTAAAATCATTTGTTTCATTTGTTTGTAATTGTATTTGTCTCAAGTGATATTTGTTTATATACAAATATGAATGATAATTTTGATATACAAATACAAAACGGTACATTTATATCAAATGATACATTATATATTTATATATTTTAGAATAAAAAAATATAATTAATGCATTTACTTTTTTGTATACAAATATAAATGATAAATTATACATAGTCACGGCTAAATACAATATGCAATCAACTTACAAATAAAAATACAAAATATTGCTTTTAAAAATAAAAAAGTATCGACGAAAATATAATACAAATACAAGTATAATCCAAATATAATCTAAATATACAAACACAATAAAACCATAATAAAAATATAATTCAATATAATATGTAGTCAATTATAAAATACAAATACAAAACAATTATTTAAAATACAAGTGCGAATTATATAACATAAAAATGATGGTACAAATTAACAAGTACAAACACAAGTGCGAACTATAAAATACGAATACAAATTCAAATGCGAACTATAAAATATAAATTCAAGCATGAACTTTAAAATACAAATACAAATACAATTGTATCGATGAATATAAAAATATAAATAACGGTGTGACTACAAATACGATAAACAATTGTGGTATTTATGTTATCATCCATGACTTGTGCTCGACTAGTCATATTTTTAAAAATACAAAAAATATAAAATAGAAAAAAAAATAATTAAAAAAATAAGTACAAAAATGAAAAAAAATCAAACAAGAAAAGAAAAGAAGAAAGAGAAATAGAAGTTAGGGATTAAAGAGAGGAAAAAAGAAAAAAAAGAAAAAAAAAAAGGATCTTTCAGAAATAGCAGTACTTTGCTATAAAACCTCCTTTACATAGCCACATTTTACATAACTACCATTTTTAACCGTTGTATTCGATTTCGGGACTCTTATTCACTTTTACTCTGTTGTCTGTATTCATAAAAAATATAAATACACTATATATTTATTCTCGACAAAAAACACTGCCATTATTTTTTTATATTTTTTTCTTTTTCATGTTTTCACTGTTTTTTCTTCTTCTTTTCTCTATTTTTTCTCATTTTTATTTTTTGGGATTACTACATATCTTAGTAAATATAGACTCTTAATTACCTTATTTAGCCCAAATTTCAATTAATTACAAATCATAGCCCCCTTTGCCTATTATCTATTCCTAATTACAATTCATTGTCTCTCTCATGTATTTTCTCTCTCTTTTTATTTTCTATTACTCTTTTTTTTCTTTTTTGGTTTTTTTCTTCATTTTATTCTTCATTTTTTCTTTTCCTTTTTTTTTTTTGGTTGTTTTCTCATTCTTTTTTTTTTATATATATATTTTTTTTCCTTTTTTTTTGTATTTTTTTCTCTATTTTCTATTACTCTCCTTTTTTTCATCTAATTTTTTCTCCATCTTTTTTTCTTTTCATTTTTTCTCCCTTTTTTCATTTGTGCGAACTAGCAAACACAAATGCAATTGTAAACTATAAAATACAAATACAAATGCGAAATATAACATACAAATACAAGTGTGAACTATAACATACAAATACAAATGCGAACTATAACATGCAAATACAAGTGCGAGCTATCATTTGTATTTGTAATTATTGAAAATGAACGATTGATTTTCTTTCTGCGAATACTTATTTATATTTATTTGTATGAGTTGTATTTATTAATACAATTCAAATTTTTATACAAGTACAGTATATACAAATTCATATTGTATTTGTATTTGTAAAATCATTTGTTTAATTTGTTTGTAATTGTGTTTGTCTCAAGTGATATTTGTTTATTTACAAATATGAATGATAATTTTGATATACAAATACAAAATGGTACATTTGTATCAAATGATACATTACATATTTATATATTTTAGAATCAAGAAAATACAATTAATGCATTTACTTTTTTGTATACAAATACAAATGATAAATTATACATAGTCACGGCTAAATACAATATACAATCAACTTAAAAATACAAATACAAAATGTTTCTTTTAAAAATAAAAAGGTATCAACGAAAATAGAATACAAA
Source organism: Capsicum annuum (assembly GCF_002878395.1). Classification (NCBI taxonomy): domain Eukaryota; kingdom Viridiplantae; phylum Streptophyta; class Magnoliopsida; order Solanales; family Solanaceae; genus Capsicum; species Capsicum annuum. The sequence goes on along the minus strand of NC_061117.1, from coordinate 31,155,108 downwards.
TACAAGTATAATCCAAATATAATCTAAATATACAAACACAATAAAACTATAATATAAATATAATTCAATATAATATGTAGTCAATTATAAAATACAAATACAAAACAGTTCTTTAAAATACAAGTGCGAATTATATAACATACAAATGATGGTGCGAATTGACAAATACAAATACAAGTGCGAATTATATAACATACAAATGATGGTGCGAATTGACAAATACAAATACAAGTGCGAACTATAAAATACAAATACAAATGCAAATTATAAAATATAAATTCAAACGCAAACATTAAAATACAAATACAAATACAGTTGTATCGATGAATATAAAAATATAAATAACGGTGTGACTACAAATACGATAAACAATTGTGGTATTTATGTTATCATTCATGACTTGTGCTTGACTAGTCATATTTTTTAAAAATACAAAAAATATAAAATAAAACAAAAAATGATTAAAAAAATAAGTACAAAAAAGAAAAAAAATCAAACAAAAAAAGAAAAAAGAAAGAGAAATAGAAGTTAGAGATTAAACAGAGGAAAAAAGAAAAAAATAAAAAAATAAAAATGAGAAAAAATAGAAAAAAGAAGAAGAAAAAACGGGAAAAGCACGAAAAAGAAAAAAATAAAAAAATAAAAAATAATGGCAATGTTTTTGTCGAGAATAAATATGTAGTATATTTATGTTTTATATGAATACAGACCACCGAGTAAAAATGAATACAACGGCCGAAAATCGAATACAACGACTATAAATGGTAATAATGCAAAATGTGGCTATGAAAGAGGGGTTTTACAGCAAAATGCTGCTATTTCTAAAAGATCCCCATAATTAATAGGCAAGTGGAGACTATGAATTGTAATTAATTAAAACTTAGGCTAAATATAGTAATTAGGAGTCCATATTTACTAAGATATGTAGTTATCCCTATTAAAAATTGGGTAACTTACATAAATGTTTGAATGATTAAGTGTTATAAGACTTTATCCTAACAATTTATTAAATTACATCATATTTCGGATTTTTTAATTTGTGATACATATGTTATAACGTGATACATATAATTAGTGATACATTTAAAATAAAATTTCTTTTTTTTTTAGGAAGTAACAGATTCTATTATTACGTGGCGTAAAATTAGGCAGAAATCGTGGAAATGATAAATCTGGTTCCAGATGTATCACAATGATACATTTCGTAAAATTACTCACTAATCATTAAAAATTTAATATCACGCCAAAATAAATAATTTACATATGTCAAACATATGTTAAATGTATCAGATATTTATAAATAAACATATGTTAAAGTTGTATCCATTGATGATAATTTGGGAGAGATTTTATGGGATGAAATATTTAGAAAAAAAAATCTTCAAAGATAGATAGATTGGATGCATTAATTGTGGAATAAAAGTAGAGTGCAGATTTTATTAATAAGTATCAAGCGTAAAATATAAAATTCAAAATTTTAAGTAATTGTTTAAAAGGTAGGGGATTTCGGGTAATAAGGTCTTTTAGGTCTGCGTTTTAGTTTCGTAAATTTTATTTTTTAAAAATGCTATACTATTATCATATTTAATAATTAAATATGATTTGATATTTTAAAATTCAGTCTCGATATTAGAGGTACGATAAATCGGTAACAATATTTTGTTTAATATCGACTTACATATTTCATATAAGAGAGAATTGTGACTTTGACTTTTCAAGAACATCTTAATTATATTATACTAACACCTTACACATGTAAAATTATTGAAAAAAATATACAATCATGCAATTCACTATGTTAATAAATTACACAAAATGAATATTTCAATCAAAATAGAATATTTCAACATCTAAATTCTTAATTTTGAACAAGTATTATTTTATATATTTGCTACTATTATACTATTTTTTTTGGTAAACTGGATATATATATATATATATATATATATATATATATAACAACTAAGAGGGATTACAACGTGAAGCACTGCTTGTAGCTGTATTAAAAGTATTATAGTTATTACAAACCATACTACTTATACTAGGCTTAGCATTCAAAGGGACATATAGACTAGTACTGATGATAGCTTCATTCCTAAAACATAAAAGCATATTAAACAAGGACCAAGTAATTATTCTACTATATAGGACTCCACTAGCATCCCGTTGGAGTTGATCAACAACTTCAACTGGTGGAGATAACAAAATATGGCCATTGTCCGAGTGTGGTAGATGTGAACCCAATCTTGACAAAATGTCGGCAACTTGATTTGCTTCACGAAAACTGTGTTGTACCACTGGATTTTTCACGCTCTTCAACATTAACTTGCAATTAGAGATAATATCAGTAAAGGGCAAGGATGGGTTTTGAAGTAGATGGAGGATTTCCTTTGAATCAGTTTCAATAATAAGAGGAAAGAAATTCGTGTTTTTAGCTAGAGTTAGGCCATGAAAGGGACCATAGTATGACAATGACTGAAACTTGTATTGTAAAAACCTGCTTTCCAAGCACCCGTGGAGTCCCAAATGCTACCTCCAAATCCACAAAGATTATTAGTGGTAGAAAATGAGCCATCAATGTTCAGCTTAAAATGGTTAACAGGGGGAGGGAACCACCGAACATTAATACTAATAGTGGCCGTGTGATTAGTCCGAACAGTAGTGTAGGTGCTATATTCCAGAGTTTTTTTACGCTGATAAGCCAATGCTGAGTAGTATCCATAGAAGAGAGATCGAGACCCACATCTAACCAAAATTTTTTGCAACATAGCACCAAGTGAATATATGAGGAATTGATTTCAGTTCTAATTGGCAAATCGGACAGTATGGATCCCGAAGAATACCAATGAAGCTAAGATAATCAGAAGTAGGGAACCTACTGTGCGAACAAAGCCAAAGAAAGTGTTTAATCTTTTCTAAAGTCTTAAGTTTCTAGATTCAACAAAATTTGTACTTTGAAATGGGAGGATCACAAAACATGGTATAGGCTGATTTAATTGAAAATAGGTAGTTGCTATCCCAATTGCCAATGTGGGGGTTCGGACGAATTGCATTAGCCTTAGTAATGAAGGCATGGGGAATAAAGGAGAGTTTTCCCCATTCCCAGTTATGGCCAAACCAAATATTAGAAAGTTGAAGAGTATCTTCGTTGTAGGTAAGATGTCCATGAAGAAAGTGCCTTAGCGAAGGGAAACCCGAAACCCAATATTGGGTCCATAGATTGATAGATGAGACCTTGACTGGGGCCCAAGCGGTATCTTGAATGTAAGTAGTACCCCCTTGCAGGATGTTATTCCAAATGAATGAAGTAGAGAGGCGAGTACGCCATGGTTATATTTATGGAGTAGAATGTACGCCCATAGAGCAGTGGGGTTAGTGAAGATACGCCAGGACAAATTCGAAATAAGAGTTTGATTTTTTATGGTGGCTTTTTGGAGTTCCAATCCTTCGTGCTCCTTATGAGTAGTAACCTTATCCCTGAATAGGTAATGGAGTTTGCCTTTTTGAGTAGTCGAACCCCAAAGAAAGTCACATTGGATTTTATCAATAATGTTGCATACCTTTTTATGTAAATTGTGAAATTGCATCGTATAGGCTGGGTTAGCATTGAGAGTAGATTTAATAAGAATCAGCCGACCTTCTTGGGAAAGGAAATTAGATTTCCAAGAAGAGAGCTTATTTCTCATATTATCGATGAGGAATTGGCAGTCAACATATTTAGGATTTCGATTTAAGAAGGAAAAGCCTAATTATTTTCCAAAAGAGGTAGACGGGGAGATATTAAACAGATGGGTAATAAGAGTCGCAACATCGACATGGCAGTGTTTGGAGTATATAGCTTTAGATTTAGCTGTGTTAATTTTTTGACTTGACAAAATGGTAAAATGATTTAAACAATCATGGATAGTATGAATAGAATTCATGTTAGCATTAAATATAAGAGTTAGGCCATCTTCAAAGAAGAGATGCGATATAAAGGGTCCATGCCGACATTGGGATCCCAAGCGAAAGTATCCACTTGATGGTTAATATAAGAAGAAAGCAATTCCATACACAAAATAAAGATATAGGGTGACATAGGATCACCTTGCCTAATACCCTGTGAAGGGGAAGAGTAAGTACTTTGGGTACCGTTAACAAGAACAACAATATTATTGGAGGATATACAAGTCACGATGATGGTAATAATATTAGGGGAAATTTAAAAAATAGTAAAGTGCGATAGATAAATGACCATTCAAGACGATCAAAAGCCTTTTCAAGATCAAGCTTGAGGATAAGACTACTAGTCTTTCTATTAGTCTTCTTAGTATGGGACATAAGCTCTTGAATTAAGATGGTGTTATCACAGGCTCGGTGACCTTTCAAAAAACTAGTATGGTAGGGACTAATAAGATTTGTAAAGTAAACCTTGATTCAGTTAGCAATGATTTTTGTAATAACTTTATAAATAGTATTACAAAGACTAATAGGTCGGAAGTTCTTTTAAGTTATTCGCATTAGGAAATTTAGGAATAAGACAAAGAAATGTGTCATTGACATTTTTTTGGGAGGGCTTGGGTCGCGAATACTTCATGACACATTTTTTTCATCGAATGTCCCACAACGTGCCATTGGGATTGAAAAAAGTGAGGGTGAAGACCATCTGGACCAGGGGCCTTAAAGGGCTTAAAGGAGAATAAGGCTTGAGCAATCTCAAAATTTTGAAGAGGATTATCAAGGGCAGAGAGAGCAATATTATAAAAATTGGTGGTGGATTTTCTTAATATGGGCCCAATCGGAAGAAACATGGGATGTAGTAAAGCAGGTGGTGTAGTAAGAAAAAGCATTGTGAGAGATTTTTGCTGTATCGGTGATCCAGTTATCATTTTCATCCTTTAAGTAGGAGATTTTATTTCTTCGACGTCTATTAATAACAAAAAGGTGGAAGAATTTGGTATTGACATCTCCTTGACTAATCCAGGTAATACGAGACCTCAGCTTCCAATAGTCTTTCTCATGCTTGAGAATGTCATTATATTCTTGCTTAAGCTTACGCTTTAGATTTTGTAGGAAAATATTGGTGGAATAGGAAGTGACATTTTGAATTCCTGCTAGTTTTGTGATACACGAACAAAGTACGAAATCAAAAACTAAACTACGATATGAATACGAAAGCCAAAGATAGATAGAGAAGCACTAAGATAGACACAATGCAAAGAACTAAAAGCAAATAAAGGGTGTATAAAACCCTCAAAACTCAATCAGTTAAACCAAACAAAGCACCTAAATCTTACGTAGACCTCAAGGGAATCAATTCCCAAGCAAACCACGTTTCTAAACAAAATATCAACACAAGTGAATCCACGCTTGTATCACACTCTCACAAGTGTTCAAATTCATAATTCAACATAAAATACCTACTAAAATGAAAAGAAGTCCTATTTATAGTCTAGGCTAGGTTATTACATCATATGGGCCCAAAAATGACCCATTTAGGAAAGACAAACACATAAAAGCCCATTAGACATTTGTTTGAGCATATGGGGCACATACCAAGTGTATAGTGGGCTGTTTTGACCCGCTCTAGCGGATCTAGAGCGGGTTGGGCACACCTCCAAAGAGGATGGGGCGCATCTCCTCTTTTAGGGACTTTTTAGCCCCGTTTGGTCTTCCATTTGCCTCTCTAACGTCTTCCGAGTCTTCTTGGTCATCACAATCATCCAATGAATGCCTTTATATATCCCTAAAAAAGTCTTTAAGTGTCATTTGACCCGTAAGCATCCTCTCTAGCAACCCGAAGGCCATTTGATTTGTATCATCCTCCCCTTCTTGAAAATGATTCGACCTTGAATCCAAACCTTGCAACACCAAAGGAAGGTCAAACAAATACAATATAATCATAGCATAAGGGTTAGAACTAACAAATTCAATCATACCATCATGCCATGGTTGCACATGCTTAAGATATAACCAAGCATCAAATTAATCAACAAAGGGTGTATAACCCCCACAAAGTAAGAGCTACTTGTTCATTCA